>NC_063174.1:47794265-48097295 GCF_023159225.1 Perognathus longimembris pacificus | reverse complement strand
TTTGTTTGTGGTTGGAGCTCTACCACCTGATCCACATTCAGAGTCCAGCCTTGTTTCCTAGGTAATTACTAACAGAGTCTGGAGTACTTTTCTGCCCAGAATGGCCTTGCACTTCCATCTTCAGATCTCAGTCTCCTGAAGAGCAAGAATAATAGATGTGCAACACACACACATGCACACACACAGACACACAGACACACACACACACACACACACACACACAGCTTGTCAAGTACATATACATGGCCATACTTCTCACTTGGCATTGCTCCTCTTCTTGTCAATCATGCCTCAAGATGGAAGATGTTCTCTCCATCCTCACCTCTAGATCGTTCAAATTTTACCACTCAAATTCTACTAAAAGTTGTTCTGCAAACTCCTCATAGTAGAGGACAAATCAGTTTGGCTTTTGAATTTCTTTGTTTCTTCTTGGAAATCTAGTCTTGGAAATTCTCACAATTAATATTCACATTAAAGTCTAGGAAATTCCTCTGAATAACGAAAGAAAAGCCTGTGGTTGTCTCATTTTCAAACACTGTCAAGTCATCTCCATGCCTACAGGAGTTAGTAGCAAAATATTTGGGGTATATGATTTTCCTAGAATGTTTAAGTAAAGTTCCACTCTTACTGTAAACATGAAACAAGAATCTTACAGGTTATGTGAGTTGCTGCAAAGGAGCTAATTCTAAAGAAAGGGAGAGAAAGTGAAACAGAAAGAGAGAGAGAATAGCTTTTAGAACTTTGTCAAACTAGGGATCTTGTTAGGATCCAACACCCTTTCATAGGTTCCAAGGGAACAAGTCTCCTCTGAACTTTCTTCTGGATAAATCCAGGCAATTCTCCAATTCATGAATATTCCCCTCAAGCAAGGTCTGATTACTGTAAATGAATTCCTGGATGGTAGGCTCTCTTCCTTGGCAGAAGCTCCAGTGTAAACAGATACATGCCCAGGAAATCAAGTTTCCAATCTGGGAAGGTCAAACTCAGATGAACTGCAAGAAAGTCACCGCTGTCCATCTTGCTGATTTCTTCTAAATTAAGCAAAGCCGAGAAGCACCCACACTGGTGATGCTGTGACTGAGATAAGTTGGACTCATTTAGCAGCAGTGGTAAACCTGGGAAGCTGACAAAAATGAACAAAATGCCAGTAATACTGGCAAACAAGTGTTCACACCTGTTAACAGCTGTGCGGTTTGCTGCACCAGATGTGCTGTGCGAGCTCAATTCCGTGCCACATCGATCACTTATGAAGAGTTATCAAAATGCATCTTGCAGACTGTTTTTCTGGTAATTGTCACAAGTCAAGCTGGATGTCATTTGTCAGGGACCTCAATGAAGTAGATTCATAAACATAACGGTACAAAGTACACTGGAGATCAAATCCAAAAGCTCTGATTTTTAAAAAATGTTTTGCAATGAAAAATAATTCAGAAAAAAATATCCTCCTAACCTAGAGCCCTGGATAATTTCCACAAACCACTCAATTCTGTTTACAAGTAAGGAATGAACATGCATGTTTCTCCTTCTTCTCCTTCTCCTTCTCCTTCTCCTCCTCCTCCTCCTCCTTCTTATTCCTCCTCCTCCTCCTGCTTCCTCCTCCTCCTCCTCCTCTTCCTCCTCCTTCTGCTTCTTCTTCTTCCTCTTCTTATCCTTTTGCTTCTCCTTCTTTTTTTTTCCTTTGGCAATAACAAAGCAGGGAACCTTTCAAACAGTAACACATGGGATGAAAAAATGTAGACTGCTGGCAAAGATTGTCGTAAAGGCATTCCAAAAGAAAACTTGGCAACTTGTACCATATATGTTCTGTTTAATAATCAGAGAGACACTAGGCTGCAGAATCTAAATTGGCTCAGCGGACAATTTAATTGCAAATTTCTTCTCACACTGTTTCATGTAGTTGTATATCAATTGCCTCTATCAAGAATATTGAACCATTTGGAAACTGAATGAGAACAGCACCTTAAGAATCTGTGGTTTAATATAATGTCAATCTGCTTTTTTAAAGGAAAATCTCCTTTAAGTCACTGATAAGCTTCTATGGAAATAATTTGGTGATAAGGAATTTAATACTTCCCAAGGAACATATCATCATATATCTGAAGCTCCCATTACTTGCCATAGTAATGGAATTGACAGGAGGCTGAGACTGTGACTATATTTTGCATGTATTTACTCACTAGTACATGGACTAATACATCTATGTTTAATGAACATAGGAAACAATAAAATTTAAACTCCTTTTCTATTTTGGATCGCTTTTTTTCTTTCTGGTTCTGAGGACTGAACCCAGATTCTTAGACCATGTGTCCTACCCCAGGTTCTTAAACCTCACTATCATATCTTCATGTTCATAAAAGTCTTCAAGAAAAGTGATACATCCTGTCATTTAGCTCTTATTCTTCAATTTTTACCTTATATTGTACTTTTCCAATTGCTCATGCATATGTCTCTTTATGTATGTGTGCATGCACGTGTGTATGTGTGTGTGTGTGTGTGTATGCTGTCTTTTGCCTTTCCATTTAATATTAATATCGGTTTATCATGGAAAACTTTAAACAGGAATTATATTTACCTGGTCAGGACCATGGTATCCTAGCTCAGTTTAACTTCCATCTCTACAGACTCCATGTCCACTGGCAGGGAGTATAAACAACAGAAGAAGACTGTTTCTGAATCAATTACACATAGATGTTTTCCTTGTCAAATTTTCCTCAACAGTACAGAATAACAACTACTTATATCATAGCCATTACATGTTATTAGTATAATGAATGATTTCTAGACATGACATACAGTATGAAGGAACATGTCTATTTCAAAATTGTGTATCAAGGAGTTGAACAACTATAGATTTTTTTTCAACAAGGATGTGCCATTTTTTCCTGAGTTGGAGATTGATAAACGAACTTACTAAGAGAGGAGAAGTGGTGTATTAGGATAGTGTTAAGAAAAGCAGGGGATAGCTGAACAGAGGAATTTCACTGCTGTCCTGATACATGGTTGACACAGGATTGTGTAGAGCTATTAGCAACTTTGATGCTTGCTGTTTTCTTTCTCCTGGCCCCTGTTGTTTGGTCATTGTATCTTCATGACATGATTTGAAGCTCAATGAACATTTTGAACACAGGGAGATATTTTGCTAACCTTCTCATCCTACTGGCCTCTGAGAATTTGGCTCCTGCTATGCCCCCTTTGGTTGATATGTTTACATTCTGTAAGACTTTCATGCAAACATTGCTGATATTGAATGGAGAGCCACAATGTCCATCGACTAAAATATGGTTATAAAAAAGGCTTTACAGCCAAAGAACACATGATGAACTTAAGATTCTCATGACAATATATTGATTTCTACTTTCCTGATGTCTATTAGTCAGTTATACCCACCATGTATCTTCTAACAAAAACAGAACTTGATAAAATAGAAATAAGGCATTAATCTTTACAGTCTTTTTCTATTATTTATCATAAACCCTACTGCTAAATTCTCCATTTGCCTTTTCATTTGTGCATGAGGTAGCTATCAGAAAGAAATTTGCAAATTTTTTATATATCTTCCCACTTTCTTACCAATAATATTCTATCTAGACTTTTTGTAGCTATTTAAGAGTTCATAAGTTTTCCTTGTTATTTAAATTCATTCTATAACAAAATAGATTACACATTTGTATTGAAAGAGAATAATTTTCCTACCTCAGTGATATTCCCAAAGATAACTTCTATTTTTTATTGTTTTAGTTTCTTCAATGTTTATAGAGTGCAAAATTAAAGATAGGACAATGTCTCAACTAACATTCTATAGAGCTTTAAAAAAAACATCTATTTTTATAAAAGCATAATGCTTAAAGTAATTAGGTAAAAGAAGTCAAGTGGAAAAAAATTACAAATAGATGCCAGCAAATAACAATGTCACTTTTGAGGAAAGAAAAAAAATAAACAAGAACAAGTCATACTGTAAACCTTTTTTTAACGGAAGGGAAATATTCTGAAGAGAATTCAGTCAGGCTATATGGCTCTTGAGTGGTCATTCATACAAACAGTTACATTCTGGCACAACACACTGCCTTCTATGTTGGGTTTTTGGATTGAGATCAGTATTTGAGTCCGTTTGAAGTTAAATAATTTCCCCCGGTGAGGATTAATTTTGCTATGCATTTCCATTTCTAGTCTCTAAAATGAATCTCCATTTTTGGAAGGATATCAAAACTAAGTGATAAAATTAAAATTACTAGAGCATATAATTGTCACAAGAATATAATAATCTGATAATATACTTTGATAATTTTATTCTCCAGAAAAAATAAAAACATGCTAATCCATATTATACAAGGGTATTGAACACCTGTATATTTTGGTTTCTTAAGGGGACTGTGGCACTAATCGCCCTATGGATACATGGATATTAGTTAGCCTATGTTTCTCTGCCAAATACTTAAGTCATGCTAATTAATGGAGGAGGAATGTAAATGTTCTGCTCATGTTCAATGTGCTATATGCTTTTAAGGCCACAGTGAGGATGAACACTATGGTGGTGAGAACCTGAGAAAGGTGCTACTCAGCTGATGACCTGAAGGAGATAGAAGAGAGAGAGGGGGAAGAGACAAAGAGAGGAGATTGGAATAAGGTACATCTCCCAAGTCTGTGCTCCAATGAGCTACTTCTTTCAGCCTGTCACTGTCTCCTACACTATTAAGAACACCCCCCAAAAGTGTTAACTTTGTATGCATATTCTTGGGGAACATTTCATATTCAAACCATAATCCTTCATTCCCAGGATCCAAAATGTCCATATATATCTCAGATGCAAAATTGTTTCTTTCTCCATGAATTCTCATAGCCTTAATAGTGCATACCTCAGCTTCCTCTTACATTCAAGAGAAACTCTTAGCACGGAATCCCTGTAATTTAAAAAATCATCTAACAGATCCCCAGAAAGAACTAGGGTTAAAGCAGGGATAATAACAAGGAGACACCATGATATTCCTTGTGTCAGTTGTTTATAAGGAAAATATTTTATATTTAAAGTACTAACTGCATTATCAATGTGGAGGAAACAATTTAAGATATCATTCCTTCCAACAGTGTAGTCGTGTTCCCTTTTGGCCACCACCCCACCAGCATTTGTTATTGTTAGTTTTCTTGGTAATGGGCCATTCTAACTTGGATGAGGTAGTATCTCAGTGTTGTTTTGCTTTGCATGTCTTTGATGCCCAGAGATGTTGAACATTTCTTTATGGGTCTATTGGCCATTTTGGTAGGAATTTAAATTGTTCAACCACATTGGGAAGCAGTATGGAGGGTCCTCAAAAGATTAAGCATAGAGCTCTTCTACAAGCCCTTATTTCCACTCCTGGGTATTTATCTAATGGAACACAAACACCACCACACGGATGATCATTTCAGCATTGTCTACCACAGCCAGGATATGAAATCAACCCAGATGCCCTTCAGTGGATGAATGAATTGAGAAAATGAATGTATATATGTATATATATGTACACACACATATACACACACACACATACACACACACACACACAAACACACCACACACAATGGAAGTCTGATCATCCATCACAAAGAATGACATTGTACCATTAATAAGGAAATGGAAAATCTTGGGAAAAAAGTATATTAAATGAAGTCAACCATAGCCAAAGAAACATAGATTGTATGCTGCCTCTAATTTGTGTTAGCTAGAATGTGCCTATAAGTATACAAGTAAACACACTGAATATTATATATACATATATACATACACACATACACACACATACTGGGACATGGTAAAATACACAGGCTGCTAGATATTCACATATTGAGACCACCTGGAGGATATGAAAAATAATGATGGCAAAAGCTCAATATATATGTGCATATGATCATATAAAATAGTATTTCATGCAATGAACTTCAAGAAAAAGAAAAAAGATATTCTTTTAATTGTCATTGTTGCTTTTTTTTTTCTTTTGTCTTATTTGTTACTTTGTGTTTGGGAGCATAGGGGGGTACAGAAAAGGTGGAATAAAGGATAAGCACAGTGATAGTCATTAGACACTATGTGGAAAATGAACTGTACATCTTGTGGATGGAGACAGCAGGGACAAACTGGGAGACAAGGAGGGAAGGGGAGACATGGATCAAAAAGAATTTTATTCATTGCCTTTTTCATGTAGCTCTAACCCCTCTGTATATCACCTGTACAATAACAATAAAAATTTTAAAAAGATAAATAAAATACAATTCCTTTTACAGATTACCCTTGAGGTGGAGAAGCATAGAATAAGATTGTGCACAGAAATATATTAGTAAATAACAGTAGTGGGGAAATAAAGTAAACTGGAATGTCTTGCCTAAGGGCCACACAAACGACAATATTTGGGTAAAGACTACAGCAGTAAGGATTTCAAGAGTAGATCTTATTGTAATGTCAAAGAAGTGATCCAATATATACAGAACTCCAACTTGGGAAGAATTAGTGTACATTATTGTTAAAAAACATCCAAAAGGAAAAGGAAAATAGGGTGATTTCAGTTACCTAAGAAACACAATAGGTTTATTTTTTTCTGTTTAATAATGAAGTGTCTGATTTAATTTTACTTTCAATATAATGCTCAACATTTGTGGCATTAACTTATGTAACTATTATTTGAATCTATTTTGCCATACTTTCTTATTTTAAAATGATGTCCCATTTTTGAATCAATTAGGTATTAAAGTTTAGACGCCAAGAATATCACCAGGAAGCTTGCTTTGCATGAAAATTCTTGAGCCAAATTTGCATGCAGAAATGGATGGGAAAGTTTCAGGAAAGTTATTGAATTTTCATAAGTGTGCTCAATTGGAAACCTTGAAGCTGTGCAAATATATTTGATTGATACGCACATATTCTGGAAATGTTTATTACCTTTTATAATACATATTTACTTATTTTCATCCCTATAGTAAATCAAGAGGGAAACCAAATATCATAAAAATTCTAATTATCCAAATCATAGAATCTGAAATTATTGGTGAATATGTTATGCATAAATCATATGTGTGTGATTGTACTCTCTTCCTCTTTTGGTCTGTTAACACACACACACACACACACACAAACACAAACACACACATATATTGGTATGATTTGTAGAAACAGCAACCTTCTTTATCAGAAAGGAAAAACCTTACTTGAGTTAGTATCAGATCTGTCATGCACAATGCTCTCTTTTCCCTTTTTAAATTTTTTTTATTTTTTTATTTTTTTGCCTAAGTAATAATTAAAGTTTGCCTTGGCCACTCACATTTGGCAGAAAATTTTCAGGTGGAGATTCCATGGAGGAACTGTGATACAATGATTTCATCATTTAGATACATTGGCTTTGTGACTTTATGATCAGTTTGGAAAGTGCTTGAAATTTTACCATTATTATTATTGTTGTTGTTGTTGTTGTTGTTATTTTGTCAGTCCTGGGGGTTGGACTCGGGGCCAGAGCACTGTCCCTGGCTTCTTTGTGCTCAAGGCTAGCACCCTACCCCTTAAACCAAAGCACCACTTCGGGCTTTTTCTGTGTATGTGGTGCTGAAGAATCAAACCCAAGATTTCATGCATGCTAGGCAAGCACTCTACGGCTAAGCTACATTCCCGGACCAAAATTTCACCTTTAGACTGGTGACTTGTAGAGAATGCATAAGTATTAAATGTCCTTAGCTGGCTTTTTCCTATGGGTTGTGTTTATAGTGGATGTGTGGAAATGTATTTTTTCCTCTTTCTGCACAAAGCTATTCAACACTTACCTATTTTTATAGAAACAATGCAATTAATGGCTCTGGGGAACAGAATGTAGATCTACCATCTATGCCATAATAACATCTATCTATGATGACAATCCAATTTCCAATTGAACTGGATGTAAATGCAGTTGCTCACAAATTTTTTTAAAAGTTTAAATCACCCTACTTTAGTTTTGTTCCCATCATGCTCTCGTTAGATATTTTAAATGTTCTCTAATTCACATTCTGAGTTCTGTAAATTAATACTGCTATTTTGATTTGAGTTAGATGCTAATTTTCAGATAAATCATTAGGATGAAAGGGAATTGTTTGCCAGTTGGAGGCTGTCTACATTATCATCAGTGAATTATTCAGCAGGATTCCCTCGCCTGGTGTTCAGAATATGAGACATGCTTTTCCCCTTCATCTTCTGATTTTTTTTCCCCTTCTCTTCTTGTACTCCAGCCCAGTTAAACAGAATGCTGAGCCATGCAGATGAGAATGTTTTTGTGTGGATGTGTGTCACAAAGGGAGAACTTCACTTTATTGAATTTTCTCCAAAATACATTCATCTAGTCTTTCCTGACTGGCTAGCTGGAGAAGAAAGGGGTTATTCCAGGACCAGCCCCTCTACCAAACCCATATTGCCTTCCTAATCATTGTAGCCCTAGGCAAGCTGTAATTCCTGGTCTGATTAATTTCCTTCTATGTGGGAAAAATTTAGCTACAAATAAGGTAGCAGTCATGTGTAAAATAATTATCAGCCACGCTGGTTTGGTCCTCAAAGAACAGGTTTAGTTTCATGGAGGAAAAGAGTAAGAAATAAAAACAGATAGATTATTATTAGATAGGCATATTGATAATGAATTAAGATAGATAAATAGGTGGAAGGAAGGAAGGAAGGAAGGAAGGAAGGAAGGAAGGAAGGAAGGAAGGAAGGAAGGAAGGAAGGAAGGAAGGAAGGAAGGGAGGGAGGGAGGGAGGGAGGAGGGAGGGAGGGAGAAAGGAAAGGAAGGAAGGAGGGAGGGAGGGAGGGAGGGAGGGAGGGAGGGAGGGGAAAGAAAGAAGTTGGTAGATAGATAGATAGATAGATAGATAGATAGATAGATAGATAGATAGATGTTGCCAAATAGATGAGAAATAGATAGACAAATAGTAGGTAGATGGAAGATAAATAGTATTTAGTAGATAGTAGATGAAAGATTATAGAAAGATATAGTTAATGTTAGATATAATATGTATATATATGTTAAGTAGATCGAAGATATATAATATATAGCAGAATGATAGATAGTGGATGATAGAGCTATAGATGACAGATATATGATACACAGACAGATGGCTATCTTATGGCCATTTATAATTCTTGCCATCATAGACTTTCCAATACTTTCCAGTTTAGCTTTGAATGAATACTCACTCACAGCTCCTAGTACATTCTGTGATATTCCTCCAAACCATCATACTCTGAGAGATTAATCTTTCTAGAAGACTTTTGTCCCTGCGTTGTGCATGCAAGTTGCTTCTTAGCAGCCCGATTCAACCCACACTCCTTAATCATAACAAATGATCCACCATGATTGTTTCTTTCCTGAGTTTCCTTTCTATCCTGTTACAGTTATATTTAAAGGTCTCCTGCTGGAACTTGGTGGAACTTGCTCCACCCAAGAAATATCATTTTCCCATATCTTAGGAAACGTTCTTTTTTACACTTACCTATGCTAATTTATTTTCAGAAATCATTATTGATGCCATTTGTTTCTTCCAGACTTAAATCCTGGGCAATGTGCCTTTCTTACTTCTGTTTCTTACCACTGGCCTTTAACGAGTGGCTCACACATGATGCTGATAGGCTCTGCTGACCTGCCAGTAACAGGGCTTTAAAAGGTTGTGATATAATCAGGACCACCTGGTGCATTACTTGTAACATCATGAACTTCTCTTCCCTACTAAACTTTTTTTTCTCGTATCATTCTTGTGAATTCCTGCATACTCTTCAGTCTCAACTCATGTATCTCCTATTCTCTCAAATGTTCTTAGAAAGAATTAAACTACTCACATCTCCATTGCAATTGGTAATTAGGCATAATCTTGAATTAATATTTTTGGAAGGAGTTAATGCATGTTTGTTTCCCCTACTTCTCATTTCCACATGTGATCCTTTGTAGGCAGGATCTAAAATTTACTAATTTATATAACCTCACATATTCACATTGAAATTGATACATGTTTGGCACTCAGTGAAAAATTAACCTTAATTGCAATCTGTTATAACTTTCTTTTTGTGAAATTAAAATAAAAGAAAATGTTTCCTTTCAAAAAATTCAGGATCATTTTATCTGTGTTTTTAAGGACATAATACATAATAAATACTACTCTTAAGCAATATTCCTTTTTTTTACACTTTCTGTATGTTTGGGTTTTTTTTTGGGGGGGGGAGGGGTTTGGCCAGTCCTGGAGCTTCAACTCAGGGCCTGAGCACTGTCCCAGGCTTCTTTCCTCAAGGCTAGCACTCTACCACTTGAGCCACAGAGCCACTTCTGGCCATTTTCTATATATGTGGTGTTGGGGAATTGAACCCAGGGCTTCATGTATATGAAGCAAGCACTCTTGCCACTAGGCCATATTCCCAGCCCTTTTTACACTTTCTAAGTAGCAGATAATTAAAAAGTAATATGTCTACCTTAGTATAGTAGCAAAAGCTGAAAAAATTGCATAGTTTCCTTGAAGTAGTTCAACTGGTAAAGGTGAAAATTATCTTTGTGGCTTGCAATAAAGGACATGGGCAGGTTACTGCACAAAGACCGATTATGATATTGAACTCCTAACAGTCATCTCAGGAAATAAATGCTTTATCATATAAAGAATGACATGTAAAAGAAAGAAAATAAAAGAATAGTCAAAAGAATATTCAAAGATTAGCTGTAATAAAAGAATAGCTTTAACTACAGGAAGTCTTTACTCCCCCAAAATGAATTTAAATAACTAAAATCTCAGAGAAGGTTTTTTTTTTGTCTTTTTAATCACCCTTAGCTAAAAATGCTGTTTATAAAGAAGAAATGACACCTTACATGTCCTGAGACATGCATTTGATGCAAGCCTGACCATCAACATGAAAATGAATCATAAAATCTGAAATCAACACAAAAATTCAAGAAATCCCAACTCAGCCATTCCAGTGCTGTACTAATTTCCACCAGTGCTATACTACTTTCCACCCATCTACTTTACATGAAGTATTAGAAAAGCCAGCAAAGAATAGAGACCCAGTTCCTATCCTCTGTATTTTAGCAGGTGGAAGTGAAAGAGTTAAAATATCATGCATGATGCAGCTCTGAAATAATTTGTATTTCAAGAGGGAACAGAAAGTTATGGGGAAAATTTATATCCTTGTTGGCATGTTTTCAAGCTAAATTTGGGGAGACCAGAAAAGTCTGAATACATTATCAAGCCAAACATCTTAGAAAGTGATTTTAATTGAACCCAATTTTTAACAAAATGTTCTCAAATGACTATTTGACACCTTGACTTTTGTGTGGAAACAACGTTCAGTAATGTTCTTTTTAATTAGTGAATTTCTCTACATTATAATTAGATCATAAATGCTTTTCAAAAAAAAAAAGAAAAGAAATAAGCCCAGAGAGTGAGTAAAAAGAGAACTCTAAAAATGGAGTGAGCAATTATAATCATTTGAAGAGTTATAACTTTAGAAAACTTTGTTTGTCTCTTTTTCTTGCTTCTTGCTTTCATCTCTGTATCTCTGCTTTAGCTGTGTCTCTGTCTCTGTCTCTGCCTCTGTCTCTCTCTTCCTGTCTCCCTGCCCCATTCCAATGGATATGGGAAGTCTCTGTGCAAGAATGGACCCTAAATCCCAGCCACCCGGTTTACCTTCACTCTCCTTTTTGCCTCCATGTTGATCAATGATCTTGTGTATTAATTTTAAAGCAGGAATCAAAGACTTGAAATGTGACCTACCACAAAGATAGTAATAATGATGATAATAAAATAAGAATAATAATGACTTGCCTGGACACTACAACAACTTCAGTATGTTCAACTTGCCTTCTAACTATCATAATTCATGCAAGGAGAGAGAAAGAAAGTTCCATAAAGAGGCTTTGCTTAACAATTTACAAACCTGCCAAACCTCAATATGTTTGAATTCATCAGTAAGGGCAAGTCATTTGCAGTAATTTCCTATTCATTCATTTTTATTATTTTTCTTTTTTCTGAATAATTACTTATTTATTGTCAAGAGATGTACAGAGGGGTTTCAGTTTCATATGTAAGGCAGTGGGTACATTTCTTGTACAATTTGTTACCTTCTCTCATTTCCTCCCTCCCCCCTCCTCCTTTCTCTCTCCTCCCATGAGTTGTGCAGTTGGTTTACACCATATAGTTTTGTAAGTATTGCTGTTGCATTGGTTTGTCGTTTTATCCTCTGTCTCTCAATTTTGATATTCCCTTTCCCTTCCCTAGTTCTAATACACGTATATACAGTATCCAGGTAACTCAGATTAGTTACAGTAATAGCAGGGGAAACAACTGCAGGAAGGGGATCATTTTTATGATTTTTCTATTCCCTAATATCTCCTTTCCTTTTTTACTTCATAACTTGTTTGCTTTTTCTTGTATTATTTTCATTTTCTGGGAAATTCCTACTTAATTTTTTTCTTGTTTTCTCTCAATAAAAATCCCAATCATGAAGTTGAATGCTGTCAAAATGGAGTAAGAAGGCCTATTGAGAACTTTTTCTTTTCTTTTTCCTTTTCTTTTTCTTTTTTCTTTTTTTTTTTTGGAAAGAGGGGAAGAGGAAAAGTGGAGAATGGCAAAATGGGTGAGTCTGATCCAGTATATTGAACATATATCTGGACATGTCAAAACAAATCTCACTGAATACCTAATCAATGCTAATAAAAATGTTGAAGAAACTAATCCCAATCATGTGTTCTGGCTGGAATTGAGTGTAGGTTATACTTCAGACTCTTCTACTGCAATTGTCTGAACAAATTACATGTTTTATGTGTAATTTGTGCTAGGCTTTGTGGTATTTTTTTCTTCCTTTAGGTCAAATTAACTATGCAAGGAGAAAATTCTGTAAGACAGTGATTGCTCTTCCTCAGAGAATGTGATTGACCATTGGAGAGAAAGGAATTCATCCAAAGAGACAAGCAGATGTCAATTTCTAGATGGAATTATTGGCTATGTTAGTCGAATATTCCAGTATTTTCAAGTAACACCAATAATTCCAAGTAAAACTTTCATGCTCATAAAGAAAATGACTCAGACTACCAAATGATATCATTTTCAAATTAATTCATGTTACATACATGCAGAGAGAGAGAGAGAGAGAGAGAGAGAGAGAGAGAGAGAGAGAGAGAGAGAGAGAGAGATCCTAACAGTTGTCTTATTTACTCTGGAAAAGTAAATTATAAATGCATGTGTGATTATGTCATGTAGGGGGGTGTCTATGAAGCTGTGTGAATTTAAAAAACACGGTGGATTATACACCATTGGAAAAAGAAAAATACTTTCCCTTAGTTAATATAAATTGCTAATGCTGCTGTTCTATCAACTGCTTGAGACAGTATTATAGTCGAAATATCATATCACACATGAGATGCCTGTTGTGTAAATGAGTAGAAGGATTTCATCTCTGGGACTGTCAATTACCTTCCATTCTGCTTAGTTCATTTGAAAAACAATTTGTTTTCCAGGCCTGAGTTATTTGTCTAAGTAAATGGAAGTGTTATGCTCAGTAGACATGTAGATTGTGGCTGCCACTCCAGTTCCGGTGTCAGTGTTATACTACATAGCTACACATTTTTAGATTGTTTACAATGGACCCAAACTAGAATGCTCTGCTTCCCTTATGTTAAACATTTCACGTACAGTTAGAGCACCAAATAAAAGGCAAAATCATGCTGATGAAGTCAATTCAATAAAACTATGCATAAAGTAAAATTTGTTTTGAATGTTTATTTTTTCATTTTTGATTGACAACTGCTTCTCCTTTCCTATTACCCTCTCCCCTAAAACAGTAAGTAATGGCCCCTTTTCTTCCTCCACTTATATTTTTCAAATTCTTTTACATTCTTCCTTCCAATTCCACTGAACATTACAAGCACTTAAAAGTAGTATTAACACAGTAATTTTTATTAAAGTATAAACTACAATAGTTTATCTACAAGCCTTTCAAATGCAGAATTCTCCAGGAAGGTCTTGTAAAAATGTAAACATATTTTGGGACAAATTATTTTCTAGGTAAAAGTATCTATTGAGTTGCAAAATAAGTACATAGCAGGACTGAATAAGCCCCGTGTCCTGAGTTCAAATTCAAGCATCACCCAGTAAAGAGAAAGAATAGACAGGAACTGGCATAAAACACAAAGGAGTGGGGCTGGGGATATGGCCTAGTGGCAAGAGAGCTTGCCTCGTATACATGAGGCCCTGGGTTCGATTCCCCAGCACCACATATACAGAAAACGGCCAGAAGTGGCGCTGTGGCTCAAGTGGCAGAGTGCTAGCCTTGAGCAAAAGGAAGCCAGGGACAGTGCTCAGGCCCTGAGTCCAAGGCCCAGGACTGGCCGAAAAACAAACAAACAAACAAACAAACAAAAAAAAAACACAAAGGAGCAAAGAAATTATATTGAACTATAATTTTATCCTCAAAACACCATATTATCAAGACCAAAGTCTCTTTGCTAAAGCAACAAAGAAATTTTTGATTGGTAAATCTTAAACTTTTTGGACTTAGAGATTGAAATCAGAGCCAACTTGCCTGGCAGTGACTCTCACTTCCCCAGCCCTTTTACTTTTTGCCTCCCATCCATTCTCTTCATCCAGGGTAAATATAATTTCTGGCATATACCACCACATTCATCTTGTTTTTTAGATATAGATGAACCTGGAACATTGCTGAGCTAGCTTGGAGCTACAATCTTTCTTTGTCTGCCACCAGCTGATGGGCATCAAATGTGCAGCACAAAGCCCATGTAGATATTTTATTATTTAAGACATTTGATGCTGAAATTTCTTTCTTTGCTCACAAAACCAAATATATCTTTAGAGATGTCTCCAAGGCATGCCAAGTTTGATTAGGACTTGATTCAATATCATTCATTTTTAATCATAATGTTTTTTAAGTTACTTATTATTTCTCTCTTGCTTTTGTGCTACAATGAGTTGAGAGTCTTTTCTCCTCCATCCATTCTATGCCATGCATTGTTGCCTATCCTCAAGCCACAAGGACGGGGCCAAACAATCATGCACTGAAACCTTGGAACCTACTTGTGTATGAAAATCAATATGTGTTTGTAATCAACATACATTTTGTTTCTTCAAATTGTTTTTTGTACTTATTTTGTCAGATCTTCAAAACTCACACATTATAAAAAATAATTTGATTTTTAGAATGTTGTAGGAGAAATTATTTTATACGTTTACTTGTTTTAAAGCATCTGTCATTATAAAGAATCCAGACTTGAACAGTGCTTAATCACTCATTTCTATGCAAACCACTTGATACACTTATTAGAATAAATATCCAAAAGAGTAACACCTACTTTACTTTGTTATGCACTCTATGAAGTAAGAGTTATTATAAATTTGGAAAATGGCTTGGAACACAAAAACCAAAGGAATTATGATTTGTTGTAGATGAAAATTATGTGAATCTGAATTTTGTACTGGTTAGTAAATTTTAATTAGACTTGCTACTAATGTGCATGTTGTTCATGGCTACTTTCCCATTATAAATGTAGAGTTAAGTAGTTTCAAAAGAGACCATTCAGCAGAAAAGCATAAATAGCTATACCTATTCAGTCATTTATAGAAAGATTTCCATCTTGTACGCTATTCAATTATCTGTTAATATATATTAGTAAATTGTCCATATCTTTTTCTTTTATTGTCAAAGTGAAGTAGAGAGGGGTTACAGTTTCATATATAAGGCAGTGAGTATATATCTTGCTACACTTGTTACCTTCTCCCTCATTTTCACATGCCTCCTCCTCCCCTTTTCCCTCTTCCTCCCCGCCCCCCCCACCCTCGTGATTTGTACAGTTGGTTTACACCAAATGGTTTTGTAAGTATTGCTTTTGGACTAATATGAGATACAGTGAAAGAGGGGGTAAAACCACAGGAAGAGAATACAAGAGAAAAAAAAGGGTACAGTATCACATGACATGTTGAAAATAATTACAGCAGTGATATACCACTTGTTTTCATAGCATGGAGTTCATTTCATTTAGTATCATCTTCATCATCTTATGTTTTCATAAGGACATAGCTATTGCGCTATTGGGATTTGCTATGACTAGCTAAACATGTGCTAATTATTCTCTATGAAGGAAACCATAGCATCCATGTTTCTTTGTGTCTGGCTCACTTCACTTAGTATGAATTTTTCCAAGTCCTTCCATTTTCTTATGAATGGGGCAGTATCGTTCTTTCTGACAGAAGCATAGCATTCCATTGTGTATATGTACCACATTGTCTTGATCCAGTCATGTACTGAGGGGCATCTGGGTTGGTTCCATATTTTAGCAATAACAAATTGTGCTGCTATGAACACTGTTCTGGTCGTCACTTTAGTGTAGTCTTGCTTGTAACCTTTTGGGTAGATGCCCAAAAGTGGGGTTGCTGGGCGTTTAGCTTTTTGGGGGAGCTCTATGTTTAGCTTTTTGAAGAACCTGCAGACTGCTTTCCAGAGTGGTTGAATAAGTTACACTCCCACCCACAGTGTACTGGGGTTCCCTTTTGGCCTCATCCCTGCCAGCACCTGTTGTTATTAGTTTTCTTGACAATGGCCATTCTTACTGGAGTGAGGTAGAATCTCAATGTTGTTTTCATTTGCATTTCTTTTATGGCCAGTGATGTAGAGTACTTCATGTGACTCTTGGCCATACTCATTTCCTCTTTAGAGAAGTCTCTTCTTAGGTCTTTAGCCCACTTGTCAAGGGGGCCATTGGCTCTTTAAAGATTTATTTTGGAGGAATTTAATTTTTTGAGTTCTACATATATTTTAGATATGAGGCCTTTTTCCATTGTATGGCTGGTAAAGATCTTCTACAAATCTGTGGGCTTTCTGTTTATCTCTCAACCTATGTCCTTTGCCCTGCAGAAGCTCTGCAGTGAAGCAGTCCCATTTGTCCACCCTTTCTTTGATTTGTTGTGCTTCTAGGCCTTTATTAAGGAAGTTTTTCCTGTGCCGAGGAGCCCAAGTGTTTCTCCTATTCCTTCTTGTAGTGTTTTCAGGGTATTTGATTTTACTTCAACGTCTTTGATCCATTTGGAATTGATTTTGGTGCAGGGTGATAGATAAGGATCTAGTTTTAATTTGTTACAGGTGTTGAACCAGTTTTGCCAGCACCATTTTGTGAACAGACTCTTTCTTCCATCCTATTTTTTTAGCTCCTTTATCAAAGATTAAGTAGCCATAATTCTGCGGTTTCATTTCTGGGTCTTCAGTTCTGTTCTATTAGTCCTCAGGACTGTTCTTGTGCCAATACCAAGCTTTTTTGCTTTTTTTTTTTTTTTTTAATTACTGTAGCTTTGTAATACAGCTTGATGTTTGATATTGAAATTCCTCCAGCACTGTTCTTTCTACTAAGGATTGTTTTTGCTATTTGGGATCTTTCATTGTTCCATATGAATTTCTGGATTGCTTCCTCTATTTTATTAAAGAATAATGTTGGGATATTGATGGGTATTGCATTGAATTTGTAGATAGCCTTTGGCAATATTGCCATTTTTACATTGTTAATCCTCCTACTCCAGGAGCATGGCAGGTTTTTTTCCATTTCCTCAGTTCTGCCTTGATTTTCTTTTTTAGTTTTTAAAGTTCTCCTCATAGAGGTCTTTCACTTCTTTGGTTAAGGTTATTCCAAGGTATTTTATGCTTGTTGAGGCTATTGAAAAGAAAAAAAAAAGAGTTGCTTTCCTGATTTTAGCCTTGCTCTCTGAGCCGTTGGCATATACAAAAGCCATTGATTTTTGAGGATTTATTTTATATCCTGCTACTTTGTGAAAGTTTTGGATCAGTTCAAGTGACTTGGGAGTAGAGGCTATGGCATTCTTTAGATACAGGATAATGTTGTTTGCAAAGAGAGAGAGTGTGTACCTTCACCTTTTTATATTTGGATCCCCTTTATGTCTTCCTCTTGCCTTATTGCTCTGGCTAGGAATTCTAGTACTATGTTGAAGAGGAGAGGAGAGAGTGGACATCCTTGTCTTGCTGCTAATTTTAGAGGAAATGGCTTTAACTTTTCACCATTAAGAATAATGCTTGCTGTGAGTTTGATGTAGACAGCCTTAATTATATTCAGGAATTTTCCCTGGAATTCTAATTTCTCCAAAGCTTTTATCATAAATGGGGGCTTGATTTTATCAAATGCTTTTTCCACACTAGATAAATACCATGTTATTCTTGACCTTGCTCTGGTTAATGTGGTGGATTATGTTGGTTGTCTTGGGTATATTGAACCAGCTTTGCATACTCGGAGTGAATTCAGTTTGATCATAGTGTATGATTTTTTTTTTGATGAATTGTTGAAGTTGATTGGCCAGAATTTTGTTGAGAATTTTTGCATCAATGTTCATCAAGGAAATCAATCTATAGTTCTCTTTCCTTGATGAGTCCCTGTCTGGTTTTGGGATAAGGGAAGCACAGAATGTGTTTGGTAGTGAGCTTTCACTTTCAATTTCTTTTAAGAGTTTGAGAAATGTTGGTGTGAGTTCTGTTTTGAAGGCCTTGTAGAATTCTTCTGTGAATCCATCTGGATCTGAGCTTTTCTTGGATGGGAGATCTCTTATTGCAGTTTCTATTTCTTTGCTGTATATGGGTCTGTTTAGTTGGTTTAAATCTTCACAGTTATGTTTGGGCATATCAGTTTTTGCTAGGAGTTCATCCATTTCTTCTAGGTTCTCAAATTTATTAGCATAAAGTTTTGCAAAATATTCCCTTATTATATTCTGAATCTTGGTTGTTTCTGTGGTGATATTTTCTGTTTGATCTCTGATCTTGTTTATTTGGGTGTGCTGTCTTCCTTTTTTGGTCACATTTGCTAGGGGTCTATCTTGTTAATTTTTTCAAACAAACAACTCTTTATACTGTCCATATTATCTATGCAACATTGATTAATTTGTTTCTACCTAGTAATATAAACTTTGGTACTGACATACAAAATTACTGAGGCTGAAAATTTAAAGGACTGTATCTTATCCTTTGCAAATTACCAACATAATTAGTATTCAGATAGTAGACTTTGTCTATAATTTTTATAATGATGCTCTTATAATTTCACTTAATTTGACATTTACCCATTACACTACTTACAGAGATAGTTCAAGCATTATTACCTACTTGAAAGCTACAACTCTGAAATTACCTGACTATCATACCACCAAGCTTATGAACAGGTGTTATTTAGGCTACTCTTGGCCTTTGTTAAGTCCCATTATTTGAACACTTTCAAATAGGAGTCCATCAACAAGACCTAGTATCTTTATTTTCAGAAGTGGAGGAAGGGAACAAAAAGCAGACTTTTTGTTTGATAGTCTTTAACATTTGGGTCAGCATAAGTTCAATATCATAAATTTTCCATCTGGTTAATTGCCATGCAGCTACTTTATGTGTAACTAATTAAAATTCACTGCAAAGATGTGCTGCAACTGAGTAGATATGGCACCATTCAAACAATTGATTTAGGCTAGTAAAGAAAACAGATTTAATATAGAAACTTAATGTGTGGCCCAATGCATAAATGCATAAAAACAATACTCACTTTAGTATGACATTCTAATAGAGGGTTGATTGTTTACATATTCCCTGGTTAGTGGTAGTAGAACAGAAAGTTTTAGTTAGAATTTTCTAGTATGCTTGATGCTAATGTCCAAAGTAAAAGAGATCGAAACATTCAGTGGTATTTCAGACCAAGTTACTCTTTCTCAGCTTTTCACTGATGGTGAAAATATACATTTTCACTAAATTTCAATTAATACATAATAATTTTACAGATTTGTAAAGTACAGTTTGATAGTTTGATAGTTGTATATAATGCATAACAATAAACTCAGAAAAATAAGCACATCTGTCACCTGAAACACTAATAATATTTTGAGCGGTGAATATCAAAAATTCTTTATTCTAGTTATGTGGGAACATAGAACAAAATATAAGTAACTGTAGTCATTGTACTGAGCCCTAGCTAACAGCAATTTTATACCTATTAATCAACCTCTCATTATCCAACATTTCTCCTACCTTATCTACACTTTAGTGTCCACTCTTCTACTCTGTATATCTATGAAAGCAACTGTTTTAACTTTTACGGAGGAAAAACAAAATGCTATTTTTGTCTTTTCTAATATCATCCAATCTAATGTCTTGCATGCTAATTGAGTCACTTTTGAGGACTGAAAAATACTGCCATGTTATATTATTTTTGTCTAATTGTCTATTTGAGTCAATAAGGTTTGATTCTATACTTTGGCTATCTGCATAAACTTCAATAACTATAGGAGTGCAGATACCTGTTTACCAAACTGATTTTATGTTAATTGTATATTAAATAAACTGTGTAGGATAATACCGAGAATGGGAATTAGATATGTATAGTTCTATTCCTAAATAACCATATCTTTTATTTAAGTAATATCTATTATACATGGTGTATTAATAAATATGGACTATCAGGCCTACTCTCTTGATTTGTTTCTAACTCTATTTTTTACTGAGTGGAAAGTAGAGACAAATACTTTATCTGTAATTTCATTTTTATATGTTATTGGTTTGTGAGGATGAATTGATGTTATGCACATTTAAAGTTCATACATGTTATAACATAATCTTTACCATTGCTTATCATGTGAATGGCAGTACTTCACTAGATAAATCCTCATTATTAGAAAATTGAAGTTTTAGAAATGAAATTTATTTTAAAAATATAGTGAATATTCAAAGTCATGATAATTTGCTGATAAAACTGTTTGACTATTTCAGCCCATTGATTCTACGATAGATTTGCCTGTAATTTATGGCTTACGTGTAAGATAATTATAGAGCCTAAGTAGGTTTTGCACTCTCCTTAAATTTGATTCTAATTTTAACACCTTTATTTTAAAATTTGATATCAGAGCTTTCTAGTTTTCTTTAAAATATAAAGGAATGAGTTGTCATGACAATGTAAATAGAGTTACTTTTGGTTAGGGAAGCACCCACCACTCCATCAATTACATATATTTAAAGCCAAGAAAAAGAAATCATCCATTTATGTCTCTGTTATCCATGTATGTCTCTGTTAGGCGAGTCAACATAAAGATATTAGAATAAATTCTCAGGAATATTTTAACTGATGACTTACTTGGAATTCAAGAAACAAGTGAAAATAATTTGGATGAATTTTAGGAGATAATTGCTACCAAATAATTTATGGGTATAGAATAATACCAAAGGAGAAAGTATCAATAGTTACAAGTGAGTGAATTAACACCAAACAGTCTATATGCCTGGTATCATGTTGAAGATTAACTGGATCATAGCAGAAAGTGCATATTATGGAGATCAAATACAAGGAAGTAAGTCATAAAATTAGCAAAGCATCAGTGTATCCTTATTCCTACAGATGCCTTTTATTTATTTTCAATGTAAACGGCTGGTAATGGCATTTGAAGAGCTTTTGGGAGACCGTCAGCATGAAAGAGACACAAAAGAGTGAGAGAGAGGGGGGAGAGAGAGAGAAAAAGAGAGAGACTGAGGCAGAGAGATAAAGAGCAGAGAGGAGGGGAGGAGAGGACAGGAGAGGACAGGACAGGACAGGGAGGAGGAAGAAGAAGGATGAAGAGCAGGAGGAGGAGGAGGAGGAAAAAAGGAAGAGAAAGAAGAAAGAGAGAAATGGAAACTTTCTCCTCAAGTTAAAAGAAGGAAAATATAAAATCAAATCAGATATCCCATAGTTAAAAAAAATTGTTTGCAGTTGGGCACTGGTTGATTATGCCTGTAATTTCAGCTTCTCGGGAGGCTGAGTTCTTAGGACTGTGGTTTGAAGCCAGCTCAGGGAGATAACAATAATAAAAACACTTACAATTTTGAAAATCTAGAAATCTAATACTACTTTTTAATGATATCAATTATGCAGATCTTTGTCAGCTGAAATTACAGTTCTATAATTGAAAGATAATTTCATGTAGATAGAAAATAAAAATTGTGGGTTTCATTTGAAGGAACTTGTTATTTAGTTGGCTAGAGTATGATTTTTAAGTATGTTATTTTAACTAAAACAACATTAATTTTGTAAAGTATTGCTATACAATATTGATTTGGAGAACAGAAAATGGTACTTAATTCTTACTTGCATATTTCCTTCCACTCTTTGTAGAATATTGTATCCTATGTGGGTTATAGATACCTTGTTCATTTGACTACAACTTTATAAAACATAGTCTGGTCTTTCTATTACAAGTTTTAAAAGTTTGACTGTTTTCTTTTACTGGAAACTTAGCTTGTGACAGTCTCAGAAACGGGTAGTTAATTGGACATTATTTGTAAAATAAAACATGACATCCATCTTTTGATAAATTATGCTTGAAAAGCATTTGCTTGCAATTATGTCCAAAATAAATCAGTAGTGAAGTAGACTAGCCTGTCAATCAATGTGAGAGATGTTTACTAATATAATTTTTAAGTTTATTTATTTTTCATTTTATTGTAAAGACGATTTTCAGAGGGGATAACAGCTACATAAGGCAAGTTGTGATCGCATTTCTCTTTGAACAGTGTCACCCTCTGCTTCCTTTAATCGCACTTTTTCTCCTCTGGACACCTTGGCCCCCCAAAATTGTAGAGTTCATTTAAGTCATATTGTCTAGTGAATGGCACTGCTGAATTGGCTCACCCTTTGTCCCAACATTTCTCTATATCCCCTTTCCCTCCCTAAATTATATAAAATTATATGCAAGACAAAGGCTACGGAGATCAAAAGTAAGGACAAAAGCTGAGGAAATCCAGAAAGAAATAAAAACAGAATGAAAAACAGTGTAATTTAAAAAACAAGAAAAACCAGAGTTAATTTTGATAAGTATCATTTTATATGATCAATTATTGAGCCCCTGTGATCCTCTCCTAATTGTTTAAAGAAAAATTCAGATGTACCTTCAAGTTCATTTGTATTTAATACAGTAAGAAAGTTCCAGATGTGCAAAGACAACCTATCATATTGAACATGTGAGAATTGTCATAACGCAGACAGACAGGCTTTCCAGGAATTATGAGTTCAGGTTTATACGGAAGAGGTGGTGCAGATCTTCAAGTGTACACATAAGCCCATAGCCACTAGTTTCTTAACTGATATTGGAACACTAGAAAGGAAGAGATAACAAATTATAGAAACCTTGGACAAGAGCAGATGGCAACAACCTCAGACTTTTCTGAAATGTATGTTTAGCAGGAAGAGAATCTGGAGACAGGACAGTCACTAAAGCAACAATTGT
Organism: Perognathus longimembris pacificus; assembly: GCF_023159225.1. Taxonomy (NCBI): domain Eukaryota; kingdom Metazoa; phylum Chordata; class Mammalia; order Rodentia; family Heteromyidae; genus Perognathus; species Perognathus longimembris. The sequence continues at coordinate 48,074,051 of NC_063174.1, read as the reverse complement.
AGCTGAAATTTCTGCCTAAATCTAATGACTATTCAGGGGCATTAGTAAACCAAATCATTTGATAACAGCTGTGAAAAATTATATTTTTAAGTAAGCTGTTCATAGAAAAATGTAAGCAGTTGGCAATTTTTTTTAAAAAAGCTGCTAATCAAATTCCATCACATTGTGTGAATTTGACCTTTCTTTCCCCATTCCTGTGAAACTTTAAACTGGTAAAACATGCACAACACTCATAGAAAAAAACCTGACAGGACCACATGATGGAAAAGCAATTTTCCTTACTTCCTGGTGCCCTCAAAAAGCCACTTATTTTGGTCTCACAATCAGTGAAATACCATATTTTTTTCTGCTAGCCAACTTGCCTTATTCATATTTCATTCTAAAACCAAATGTTCGGCATTATTTTGCTTAAGAAGGTTACCTTCACCATCTTTCATTTCTAAGCACTTTCACTATGAAAAGAAACTAGATTATAAATTACTGTCTCTGAGTACTTGAGTTAATGTACTGCCATCTTATAAAGGGGTGTCATCAAGTATTTCTTTTATAAATGTTCCAATCTATAGGGAACACAAGTAAGTGAATCATTTATGAGAAGAACAAACTCAATTCATCTCTCCAACAATAAATTTAATTCTGGAAAATTAAGCGTTTATTCATTTTAAAAACTTCTAATGAAAACTTACTGCAATCCAGGGACAGAACTGAAAGTATAAAGATAAACAAAAGGAAGAATCTATGTTTAAGAACTCACAGAACAGAAAAGGAGATACATGCAACTAATGTAGATATATGTCATAATCGGTAATGCATTTATTAACAAGTTCAAGGTCAGGTTAAAAACCATCTGAAATAGGTAAGTGGAAAATTCAAAGATAGAATAATAAAATATAAACTGAATGACAAAGAAAGAAAGAAGTGAGAACTATGTGATAATTTGGGAGAGTGAGATATTTCAGTCGGTCCAGATTTTAGGTTTTCATAGAGATAAATTTATATCAAGGTCAAACTCAGAGACAAAGGCAGTTTACTAATTCTTCAATTCTCAAAATGAATATCTTTCCCAGTAAATCTTTACTGAAGCATTTAAATTCCATATGTGTATGATCCCACATATTTCCTTAAATCATAAGATAGTAGCTTCCATAATTGCTTATCTCCTTCACAGACTTTTAAGACCCATGCTGACTTATTTACTATTGATTCTTAGTATTCCATAACATCTATCAGGTGTTCAGTAATATTTTAAGTGTATCAAATGGAAAGAATTAAAACTTGTCATAAGAACAAGATAACACAATTTATTATATGTAGAAACTTTCTGAAAATGATCAATATCTACATGCCTCTAATCATATAAAATAATATCTATGAAAATGAATTTCGGCAAACAGGAGGATCGTCGTTGTTGTTTTTTGTCTTCTTTTCTTTTTATCTCATTTGTTTTTTATCTGTCTTTGGGAAGGTAAGGGGGGGCACAGAAATAGAGGGACAAAGAATGAACAAATGTAGCAGTGATATTCAGTAGACACTGTGGAAAAAAAACTATACAACTTGTAGGGGAGATGGGAGTTAAAAACTGTAAAAGAATAAAGGAAGAAGTAACATTGTCTAAAATGAAAATGTACTCATTACCTGATTTATGTAACTGTAACCACTCTGTCGATTACATTTATAATAACAATAAAATTTAATAAATAAATAAATACATTTTCATGCAGGATTCCCATGTGTAGACAATTCTTTTTCATAAATAACAGTTTTTTTAGACGAAACCCTTAGTTTTTATTTTCTATCTACATGAAATTATCCTTTAATTACAGAACTGTAATTTCAGCTGATAAAAATCTGCATAATTGATATCATTGCAAAATTGTATTTTCTTTCTAGATTTTTTTAATTGTAGACTTTTTATTATTGTTATCATAATGTTAGTAAGAAACCTGAGTTTTTAAATTTCCACCTGTTTGAAAAGAAAGAGCTCTTTGCTTTCTAAAGTCTTACCTTACCATGCAAATTAAAAAGTAGTCATGCTTTACTGTAGATTAAAAAAAATGAAACCAAACTTGTGGCATACAGATTGTCTATAATTTTTATAGTCCTAATATGAATTATTTATCATCAGTGATCTAAGATTTTCATATTGACATAAAGCATATTCTTGTTTAGCTGGAAATAAATATGGTATGTTAAATGGGCTAACACTGTTTAATGTATGTTGATTATATTTCAAAATGATTTGGGCCACTTTAAAATGTCAAATTGTAGAGACATATTTAGAATATTGAAGTAATTTACTCAGATGACTTGAGTTGTAGATAGGATATATAATAAAGAAAAAATAGCTTGATCAGCAATTGTACTATCAAGAGATATCCTAATGGAAATGGAGTTTGTAGATCTAAGTTTGCAAAATTTAAAAACATTTCAAGGCATCACAAAGAGTATATAACTAAAGTTATGTATTTTATACAGTATAAAAAAAGGAGTCAAGAAAATGGCCCAAGGGTATTTAGTGACAGTTCAATATCCAAGTCAATCTGTAATCTAAATATCTTCTTTCCCATCCAATGCTGCAATTAGTAAGCTAACTGAAATATTTATTCAACAAAGCACAAAATGTGTGTTTCACTAATTACAACTTTGCTTTGGGAAAAAATTATGCACAGCAATAAAATATACTCACAATGTATATGAGATATTTCCTCTCTAAAAATCATTAAGGAGTCTGACAAGTTGAAATTCACACTTTAATTATTCACAATAACAGAAAGTTGTCTTGGTAAACTGGACCCCGGATTTGAATCTTTAGCCATAGCATGGGCTTTTGTTGTTTAAGAGATATTGTGCATGATGTTCTGCTTCCTCAAAATCATATATGTTGAAATTTGCAATGTTGCCTCACTTAGAAAAATTCTCTTTCCTTATTAATTTAATAATATTGAGAAAACTGCCATGGAATATCTGAGTGGATCCTTAATTCCATCATCCAAGTTATCATTTTTTTTTTTTTTTTTTTTGCCAGTCCTGGGCCTTGGACTCAGGGCCTGAGCACTGTCCCTGGCTTCTCTTTGCTCAAGGATAGCACTCTGCTACTTGAGTCACAGCGCCACTTTTGGCCATTTTCTGTATATGTGGTGCTGGGGAATGAACCCAGGCCTTCAAGTATATGAGGCAAGCACTCTTGCCACTAGCCATAGCTCCAGCCCATCCAAGCTATCTTTATGAGAAAGAAATAATAATCCATGAGACACACAGAAGACATTGTGATGGAAGGCAAAAAAGCAGAGCTAGTAGAGGGGATGAAGAAGGAAGGGGGTGGGTGAGAGAACTAGATTTACTTCAAGGAATGACATTAGGTAATCAGAGTATTTGCAAATTCAAATTCAGATTGAGAGCAATTGACAGTAGCACTGCAGTTCATGTGAAAAGCAGTCAGATTTGGGAACCAGGAGGGAAATAATGACGAATGAAATCTGAAGGTCCTCACATGGTGTAATCCTCTCTTGTGGAAAGGTCAAATTTTGCTGTGTTTGCACGTTAGTGGGTTCCATAACATCATGCCTGTTATGAAAGGCAATAAAGCCCTGCTCAAAGACTACGGAGCTGCATTGGAATCCCAGTTCAATACATGTGTAAACATCATGACTAATGTCTGACAAGACATCTGGGAACTACAGCCCAATCAAGTTGTCACAGAGAATGAACCATCACAGAGTTGTTGGAGCCATCAAAAATAAATAAATAATACAATCAAGAAATGTATCTAATGCCTAACGTATGAAACTGTAACCTCTCTGTACATCAGTTTTATAATAAAAAATTAAAAAAAAAATCTATATTGAAGTAAAAAAAAAAAAGTAAATCAAGAAGTAGATTCACTTGCAGTAGTCCTGAAATATTGTGTTTCAAGATGCAGAATTATGAGACCATAAAAATCTCTTAAATTTTTTAAAAGACCAAAATTGTGTCATTGTGGGGCTGGGGATATAGCCTAGTGGCAAGAGTGCCTGCCTCGGATACACGAGGCCCTAGGTTCGATTCCCCAGCACCACATATACGGAAAACGGCCAGAAGCGGCGCTGTGGCTCAAGTGGCGGAGTGCTAGCCTTGAGCGGGAAGAAGCCAGGGACAGTGCTCAGGCCCTGAGTCCAAGGCCCAGGATTGGCCAAAAAAAAAAAATTAAAAAAAAATTGTGTCATTGTGTTGTGTCAACTTGTGCAAATTAAAAAGTACAAGAGAGTTTTTGTGAATCATTGTATAGAATTTTTGTGTGTTCCATTTTCTAGGTTTTATTTTTTCCTTGTACTTATTTTTCTTCATAAGGTATTAGAAATCAAAATCAGTTCTATAACTCTAAATATCTAATATGGAATGCTCTGAGGTGCTCAGCGCTCTATTGCCCCAAAGCATCAGCTCAGTATGATAATCACCCACAATATAACAACAACTTTTAATACAAGTTAAGTAGGACACAATGGGCTTTGAACTGAAACAAATGAAATTGCACTTTTCCAAGAAAATAATCCTAACAATCATAATAGATCAAGGAAAGCAGAAGAGGAAGGAGTGTTTTGTGCTCATTAGTCAGACTTGTCTGGTCTTGAGCACGATATTCTTGTTTGGTGATCTCAATCAAAATATTTCTTTTATGCTCTAGAGTTTGCTTAGAAGTGTTTTGTTATTTTTTATTTTCACTTATTTATTTAATTGTGTTAATTATCTTTAAGCACTTTTATAAAAGGTTTTCCATGAGTACAATGGAATCTTGACAAGTGTCGGTCTTTTCAACATTCTCTCCCATCACTCCCAACCCACCCATCCTCACAGTTTATTTAACTCCACTTTTACATATGTATACTGAATATTATGGCTACTCATAATGATTAATCATGGAACATAGCTCAATGCCCTGTACATTGTACGTGTTTAGGTTCTGTCATTTTATTAGCTCTATCGCTGTGGATTTTGAGATTTTACAAAACATCAATGCAAGAATCATGAGAAGTCAAGTAAGCAACAGTTAGTAGATAAAAGCTGGAAGATAACTAGATTTTCTCTGTTGAAATCATGATTCATATGAAAAAATCTTTAGTAATAATTCATTGGCTTCTGACTGCTATGATTGAAGAGCATCGTTGGTCTCTGAGCATATAGAGAGTAGACAGAATGACACTAGATCTGTAACATTTGTTCTTTTCAGAAACTGGCATTTTGTGCAATAAGGTTCATGTGTAAGTGGAACAATTGACATTTTATCAGAAACTGATTCTTATAGCTATAGTTTATCTAGAACCAGACAATTTTTTCACTGAATTAAAATAGCAATACAATATCATTGAATAAGAAGTTGTTCCCTAACCAGAAGTCACAGGCAGGAGCTATCCTCCACATGTAGTCACACCCATATAATGTTTACAGACTGCTTCACCATTTGGCACAGAGTTTAATCTATCTGTAAAATTATCAAGTACAGAAAGAAATCATGAAAATTATAAATGCAAAATATAAATGAAAATGAAGGAAAAAGAAAATGAATCTCACAAGAAACAAAGTAATAGGGAAAAAATTATGATAATTACGTACTCAAGACTCCAATGTATATCCTAAAAAATTAAGATGAGTTAGGGAAGGGGTGGGTAGGGAAAGGATAGGCAAGAATGTTGTGAGGGGTGATATTGGTCAATATATAATAGATATATCAACTGCTTTGTTAAATGCCAAGTCCTTTAGGATACTTAAAGATAATAACCAATCAAAAAAGGTAAACTAAATAATTGAGAGACAGAGCATAACAGTGAATTTGAAAATAAAAACTGATAATGCTGTTACTTTCTACAAAACTTCTTGACAGTCTTAATCTAGTCACAATGTATAATACAATTGTGATCGCCATCTTCATAGGAATTCACATAGGATCTAGCTAATTCTAAAATATAGGGTAGATTGAAAAGAAGTAAGACTTGGGGCTGGGAATATGGCCTAGTGGCAAGTGTGCTTGCCTCCTACACATGAAGCTCTAGGTTCGATTCCCCAGCACCACATATATGGAAAACGGCCAGAAGGGGCGCTGTGGCTCAGGTGGCAGAGTGCTAGCCTTGAGCGGGAAGAAGCCAGGGACAGTGCTCAGGCCCTGAGTCCAAGGCCCAGGACTGGCCAAAAAAAAAAAAAAAAAAAAAAAAGAAGTAAGACTTACTGACAAATAACAAGCATATTAAAATCATACAATAAATAGAGAGAACTCTTAGCAGTCATTCACTGCAGGTGAGACTTTTATATGGCACGAACCCTTTGAGAAAGTTTGGTAGTCCTTAAAGCTTTAAACATAAAATTACTATATAACTAAGGAATTCCACTCCTAGGTAGAGCCAGGAGAAACATAAACATGCCACACATGAAGATTCATAGTTGTATTAATTATAATAGCCACCATGATTTGGTTATTATTATTTGAGTTTATACCCCAAGGGTTGTATGTTGGGAAGTTGGTTCCCAGTGTGGTAATGGAGCAGTTGATGACACTTTTAAGAGGTGAAGAATAATTCTAAGTAATTAGGTAATTGGGGATACTGCCCTCAGAAGGGATTAAGGCAGTTCTTGTGGGATATTAGTTAGTTCCTACAGAAGTGGGCTGTTGCAGAAGATCAAGGCAAATTCCTCCTTATTCCCAGTAAACTCTGATGCCATACATATGTAACAAATATGACCTACTCAAGAGGTGAATGGAACTTAGGGCTATGCCAATAGACCTACAGAACATTGAACTAAATAAAAGTCTTTTCTTTACAAATCACCAAGCTTCACTATACTGTTAAAGCAATAGAAATATATCAAATGCAATAATTACAGTATGGAAACTACGCAAAAGAGAATGCTTTTAGGCCTTCCAAAAGTTTGCTAGAACAACAAATGCTGGAGGGGGTGTGGGGAAAGAGGAACCCTTCTCCATTGTTGGTGGGAGTGCAAATTAGTACAACCTCTTTGGAGAACAGTATGGAAGTTTCTCAAAAAGCTCAATATAGACCTACCCTATGACCCAGCCATACCACTCCTAGGCATCTATCCTGAACAGCAGGTCCCAAGATATCAAAAAGACATTTGCATTTCCATGTTTATCGTTGCACAATTTACAATAGCCAAAATATGGAATCAAACCAGATGCCCCTCCACAGATGAATGGATCCAAAAAATATGGTACCTATACACAATGGAATACTACATAATGATTAGGAATGGTGAAATATTGTTATTCACAGGGAAATGGTCAGAACTTGAACAAATAATGTTGAGTGAGACAAGCCTAGAACACAGAAAACAAAGGGGCATGATCTCCCTGATATATGACTGTTAAGATGGGGTGATGGAAAGACAGTAAAGACCAGGTCTGTGAAACCAAAAACTGCTTGTCAAATGGTATTTCCCACAGGATTGGGTCAGCGACCTAACATTATGTAACTAAAACCAAACAACTGTTCAACATATAAAGGTCAAAAATTGACCTCTCAATGGAATATAATAGCTCAAAAGCTATGTATGTATGTTCATATAAGACTACTGTCGACATATTGTCTAATGTAGACATTATATTTAAAGCCCTAGGCGAATTTTCTTTGGCGTAGGCCATGTGCCTACTGTATATGTTCTTGGTACATTGTGTATTGTATATATGTCTACCTGCGCTAAGAAAAGGAAAGAAAAACAGGGTGTAAGATATCACAAGAAATATACACACTGCCCTACTATGTAACTGTACCCTTTTTGCACAACACCTTGTCAAAAATTTTTGTTTAATTAATAAATAAAGTATTAAAAAAGATTGCTAGATATCCTTTCCCCCACACTTGTGGACTTTTGTGTTTCTGACAGCACCTACCATGGTAGAAATAAAGAACAGTCTTGTTTTACTCTCTTGATGCATCACAATGGATCTATAACCATGGAATTGTATGTCTAACACCTGAAATTTCTTCTGAGACCATAAATTTCTACAGATGCCGTCTACCTTGTTTTCAGATTACACATTTTAGTTGAAGGGAAAAAAAAGGAAAAAGAATTCATTAGAGAAAAATAAATCTCACAAATTAACTCACACCCATGTCTTTAATAGTCACTTTTTATAACTCTCAGTGGAACAAGTTCTATAAAATCAGCTCCAATGGAGGTGAGATAAGAAGGTAAATTTTAGTTTTGATGGCTTTAGGATGTGGATACTGTTCAATATTTCATTCGTTAATTTTAATTGCACAATTTGCCAGTGGAATATGGTAGAATCCTGGCCCTTAGCCAGGCCCCGTGCTGTTAATACACTTAGGTGATGTTGAAGGTTTCCCTTCTGATGGCTCATGGAGGGAAGGAAGGAGTTCTCAGCATCCCATCTATTTTCTTTGCATAATCTCATGGGTATTATGGGACTCCACTAGATAAAGGTTTCTAATTGCCTACCTACTCAGAGTAAAATCCAAATGCTTGTGTGCCATCCATCTTACAAGTGTGCCAATGTGAATCTGAGTTCAAGAGTGAATACTGAAGTTATTAGTTACCTTCCAACCAGCATCACAAGCCATTTTCAAAGTTGTCTAATCCAAGACACAAAACTGTCTGTAATATCCACAGTCCTCCTAAAATGATCAAGACATCAGCAGTTAAAATACTGTCCCATTGAATCTAATATAAATAATGAATTAAGACCTTCTTAATTCTATGAATTGTAAAAAAAAAATCTGTCATTGACTCACAAAACTAAGCAGGGATAATATTTGAATAAGTTTTAAATTAAGAAAGAGAAGTTATGCTAATGAAAACTTAGCTCATTAGCAGTGAGTAATAACATAAAGTGAAAACATTTATAGATGACCCAAGAAAAACAAATGTGAGAGCTGAGCTTTCTAACTTAGTACGAGTTTGGCAAATGTTTCAGTCAGGACCAAAATCAGGTTCTTTCTAGGCTTTGAAGTTGAGTCAACACAGACTAGAGTTTACTTTTAATTTTTCTTCAGTTTTGGACAATTATCTGTAATTTAGAATATTATAGATCCTTTTCCAAAGTCCACTGTATAATTGAGGCTATTTTTCCTTTGTCTAAAACAAGTATTGGAGATAAGACAAATATAAATGCACTCAGAGGGCTCATGTTGGTGTTTGAAAGTCAATCACATAGGTTTAAAAACCAAAAGGACCAGGAAACTTATGAAAAATTAACTTGACATTCTTGGCCACTGATTTATTTCTCTAAAAGTTAAATATGTTTCATAGTCAGTATTGTCAAATAGTTTTATAACACAGATGAAGCTAATAGTTTGAAGAACCATTTGTTTAGTGTGCAGTACTTCTAGGAGTTATTTGATGTGTAAGATGGAAACACTGTAACATAAATAGATAAATAGTTATGTATATTAATTAAAATGTCAATTAAAATGTCCAATTGATTATAAGTTTCATATATGTAAGAATAACTTCGTATACAGACTGGTATGATAGGATCAACAGAGCCTGGCATAAAGATTTTGTGCCAGTACTCTTTTGAATATAGGAATAAAAAATATTTTAGGAAATGGGAAATTTCCTGGAAAATTCCTAATTGGTCAGATTTTAAGTAATTAAACTTAAAAATAATTTTACTTTCTTGCCAAAAATTTTTGTGATTTTTTTTTTTTTTTGCCAGTTCTGGGGCATGGTAAATCTTACCAAATGGTAAACTTTAAGTGATTCCCACTTGTAGATGATACAGTCCTCAAAAGACACTAAAAATTCCATATTTTTTTTAAAAATTGAGAAATTCCTTCACAAAAATCATCATACAAGGGCTGGGGATATAGCCTAGTGGCAAGAGTGCCTGCCTCGGATACACGAGGCCCTAGGTTCGATTCCCCAGCACCACATATACAGAAAATGGCCAGAAGCGGTGCTGTGGCCCAAGTGGCAGAGTGCTAGCCTTGAGCGGGAAGAAGCCAGGGACAGTGCTCAGGCCCTGAGTTCAAGGCCCAGGACTGACCAAAAATAAAAATTAAAAAAAAATCATCATACAAAATACCAGTGACAGAGGCACCACTCCAATGGAAAAGACAATAGGATACAAGAGACTCTGAATTTAAACTCTATTAGGGGCACACACACAAGTACACACACGTGCGTGTGTGCACTTAGAGAATTAGAAACCAATGGATTTCAGTACTTGAACTCATTTCAATGAGAATAATTTAACTAAATTTACTATTTTCCCTGATTGAAAAAATCCTAAAAAATACAAGGCAATTGACAATCCTAGTTGTTGACTCTTTATTTCAATGGAATGTATATTTCTGATATTAATGTATAATAAAATGAAAATCAGTTAGAAACTTCATATTGCTATTGTTTATAATGTACATTTCATAATATCACAACTGTCTAATATTTGGGATTTTGAATAAGACAGATAGTTTAGGCTTTAATATATATCTTCTTATAAGCTTTAACCATGGACAAGTTTACTGCAGTTCTCTGAATATTAATAAAATTAAGTTCCAGAATACTGTTGTGAGACTTGAGGATGCTAATTGGGTTCATCAAACTCAATTCTATCAAACCATCAAATAGTACCTATTGCCATTTTATTAACATATAATTTGTAAGCATTTACTAAGTGTTCACTATGAAGATATAAGATTAAGGATATAATTAACTCTGGCACACTATTTCAAAACCAAATGGTGTAAAACTTTAAAAAATAAAATATTTATTCATTATCAGTGTAATTTGATTTTATATTTTACATTTGAAAATCACAAAAAGACACAATCATCCAAATAGTTGCTATTTTTGGAGAAAAATTATAGACAATGTTGACAAATTTAATGTAGATAATTGGCAATTAATTTATAGTTGCATATTGATGATGGCCAAAATAAAAGATTTAATTTCTTTATCATTGAGGGGTTAAAGGTCATTATTATTTTTCTCTGTTATAATTTCCACTAAACCTAAACAGTTTACTCTCTGTCTAATCTCCACCTGTGCACAAAGCACTTCATCATGCTCAGTTATATAAGAAGTCGGCCTAAAACACCTAACAAGACAATCTCTCTGATTCCATACTCTGGTTCTTGGAGTTCCTTTCTCTGATTCTTTTATTTTTTCCCCTTTCTTGCTTCCCTCTTTCTTTCTCCCTTCCTTCCTTCCTTCCTTCCTTCCTTCCTTCCTTCCTTCCTTCCTTCTTTCCTTCCTTCCTTCCTCACTCCCTCCCTCCCTCCTTCCCTCTTTCTCTCTTCCTTCCTTCCTTTTGTTCTTTCTTTCTTTCTTTCTTTCTTTCTTTCTTTCTTTCTTTCTTTCTTTCTTTCTTTTTTCTTTCTTCCTTCCTTCCTTCCTTCCTTCCTTCCTTCCTTTCTTTCTTTCTTTCTTTCCTCCCTTTCTCTTTCTCCCTCTTTCTTCTCATTCTCCTTCTTTCCTTCCCTTTCCCTCTTTCTCTATTTCTCTTTACTTCCTTTCTTTCCTTCTTCTTTCTTTGCTGGCTTGTTTCTTTCCTTCCTTCCTTCCTTCTTTCTTCCCTTCCTCCTTTCCTCCCTCCCTCTCTTCTTTCCATTCTTTTGGTCTTCTTTCCTTCCTTCCTTCTACCAATATTGGTAGTAGAATATTAAGACTGGGTGCTGCCATTAGCCTTTTTGCTTAAGGCTGATGCTCTGTCACTTGAACCACAACTCCACTTCTGGTTTTTTTTTGGTGGTTAATAAGAAATAGTCTTCTGGATTTTTTTGCCTGGACTGGATGCTAATCATGATCCTTAGCTGTCAGTCTTCTGAGTAGCTTGTAGGAATGAGCCAGCAGCACCCCACTTAATTGTGATCACTGGAATTGCCTATGTGGACTGATGCTCTATTGAAGCATCCTTGACTTAGTTGTCTTAGTTTCCTGCTTTTGTCTCATTTCAGTCGTCTTCCCATGCTTAAAAATTGTTCTGTCATGTTAGTGCTAATCCTAGCGATTCTTTTTCTTCACATAAATTCTCTTCATGTTGTTCATTTTACTTTCTGGTCCAAAGTCTTCCCTCTTGCTCATTGAAAATCTTTTTTCTTTTTCCAGTTTCCGTATTCTATAGCTTTTTTACCCCCAGAGCTGAGGACCGAACTCACTGCCTTGCTTTTCACTTGACAGGCAGGTGTTCTGCTGAGCTAAATCCAAAGCCCCTGTTCCAGCATTTTAGAAACCCAGAATGTTCTGGAGGACTCATCTGATTCTAAAGCCCTGTTCTTAGAAGTTTTTTATTACAATGCTAGCAGAATCCTAGATCAGAGTCCTTTTCCAATTACTTTGATGGATAGGAGTGAAACAAACACAATACTCCATTATGATCTTGAAAAAAAAAAACACAACATATTGCTTGGTCCATTGAAAATATTTAAGGAAAAGCACCTCAGTAAGTTTTGATAGGAATAGCCACACTAAGCCAATCAATCATTGACAACAAAGGAGATATATTGTCTCCTCCAGAGGGAAAAAGGAGAAGAGACATTTGAAATGTGAGACTCAAAGTGATTCCGAAAGGAAAACTTCCCCAAAGGACACGGCATAATTATAGCCTGGGGAAGGAGAGGCACGTTTGCTCTATTTATTATTTTCTTTTTTTTTTAATTTTTTTTATTATTAATTGAACATAATTTTTTTTTACAAGGTGTTGTGCAAAGAGGGTGCAGTTACATAGTAGGGCAGTGTGTACATTTCTTGTGATATCTTACAACCTGTTTATCCATCCCTTGTCTAGGTCAGGTAGACCCATATGCAATATACAATGTATCAAGCACATATACAGTGTTCACAGACTTGGTCTCTACTGTCTCTCCATCTCCCTTTGTTAACAGTCATATATCAGGGAGATCATGCCCCTTTGTTTTCTGTGTTCTAGGCTTGTCTCACTCAACATTATTTGTTCGAGTTCTGACCATTTCCCTGCGAATAACAATATTTCACCATTCCTAATCGCTATGTAGTATTCCATTGTGTATAAGTACCATATTTTTGGATCCATTCATCTGTGGAGGGGCATCTGGGTTGTTTCCAAATTTTGGCTATTGTGAATTGTGCCGCGATAAACATGGAAGTACAAATGTCCTTTTGATATCTTGGGTTTTGCTGTATAGGATAGATGCCTAGGAGTGGTATGGCTGGGTCATAGGGTAGGTCTATATTGAGCTTTTTGAGAAACCTCCATACTGTTCTCCAAAGTGGTTGTACTAATTTGCACTCCCACCAACAATGGAGAAGGGTTCCTCTTTCCCCACAGCCCCTCCAGCATTTGTTGTTTCCTGAGTTCAGAGTATAGGCCATTCTAACTGGGGTGAGGTGGTATCTCAGGGTTGTTTTTATTTGCATTTCCTTTACTAGCAGGGATGTTGAGCATTTCCTCATGTGTTTCTTTGCCATTTTTATATCTTCTCTTGTGAAGTCTCTCTTTAGCTCTTTTGCCCATTTCCTAATAGGTTTATTGGGCTTGGAGGGGCTTAGTTTTTTGAGTTCTCTGTAGCTGACAGATATCAGGCCTTTGTTGCTGTGCTGGTAAATATCCTTTCCCATATCGTTGGCTGTCTTTCTATTTTGGTGGCTATGTCCTTAGCTGTGCAGAAACTTTTTAATTTGTAGTAGTCCCATTTGTTGAGTCTTTCCCCTATTTGTTGTACCCCTGGGACTCTATTCAGGAAGTTCCTTCCTGTGCCTATAAGTTCTAGTGTCTTTCCTACTCTGTCCTTCAGTAGTTTCAAGGATTCAGGTCTGATGTTGAGGTCCTTGATCCATTTTGAGTTGATCTTGGTGCATGGTGATAGGCTTGGGTCTACTTTGAGTTTTCTGCATATGGCTGCCCAGTTCTCCCAGCACCAGTAGTTGAAGAGGCTATGTTTATTCCATTGTATGTCTTTAGCTCCTTTGTCGAATATCAGTTGGCTGTAAGAGTGCGGTTTTATTTCTGGGTCTTCAATTCTAATCCACTGGTCTTCCGATCTGTTTTTATACCAATACCATGCTGTTTTTGTTATGATGGCCTTGTAGTAGAGCTTGAAATCTGGTATGGTGATACCTCCTGCACTATGTTTTTTGCCTAGAATTGCTTTGGCTATTCTAGGTTTTTTGCTGTTCCATATGAATTTATGGATTGGTTTCTCTATTTCAATGAAGAATGTGGCTGGGATTTTGATAGGTATTGCATTGAATTTGTATAACAATTTGGGCAATATCGCCATTTTCACTATATTGATTCTGCCTACCCATGAGCATGGGAGGTCTTTCCATCTCCTTGTGTCTTCTTTGATTTCCCTTATTAGATTTTTGTAGTTTTCATTGAATAGGTCCGTCACGTCCTTGGTTAAGTTGACCCCTAGGTACTTTATTCTTTTTTTGGCTACTGTAAATGGAATTGTTTCCATAATTTCCTTTTCTGTTTGTCTATTGCTGGTGTACAGAAAAGCTGCTGACTTTTGTGGATTGATTTTGTATCCTGCTACTTTGCCAAATTGGTTTATTAGATGTAGGAGTTTGGGTACTGAGTTTTTTGGGTCCTTGAGATATAAGATCATGTCGTCTGCGAATAGGGATAACTTGATTTCTTCCTTGCCGATGTGGATCCCTTTGATGTCCTCCTCTTGCCTTATTGCTATGGCTAGGGATTCCAGCACTATGTTGAACAGAAGTGGGGAGAGTGGGCATCCTTGTCTTGTTCCTGTGTTTAGGGGGAATGATTTAAGTTTCTCTCCATTTAATATGATATTAGCAGTTGGTCTGTTGTATATGGCTTTTATTGTTTTGAGGAATGTTCCATCTATTCCTGTTCTCTCCAAAGCTTTTAATAGGTATGGATGTTGTATTTTGTCGAAGGCTTTTTGGGCATCAACTGAGATAATAATGTGATTCTTGATTTTAGTTCTGTTTATGTGGTGAATTACATTGATTGATTTATGGATGTTGAACCATCCTTGTGACTGAGGAATGAAGCCTACTTGGTCATGATGTATGATATTCTTGATCACTTTCTGGATCCTGTTAGCTAATATTTTATTGAGGAGCTTTGCATCTGTGTTCATTAGTGATATTGGTCTGTAGTTCTCTTTTTTTGTTGGATCTTTGCCTGGTTTGGGGATGAGTATGATATTAGCTTCATAGAATGAGTTTGGGATTTCTCCCTCCGTTTCTATTTCGCGGAAGAGTTTGAGGAGTATTGGAATTAGCTCCTCACTAAAGGTTTTGTAGAATTCGTTGGTGAATCCATCTGGGCCTGGGCTTTTCTTAGTAGGGAGGTTCTTGATTACCTCTTGTATCTCACCGTAAGTTATTGGTTTATTTAGTTGATTTATTTCTTCTTGGTTCAGTTTGGGCAGTTTGTACTTGTCTAAGAATTGATCCATTTCTGTAAAATTATTGTTTTTTGCTGAGTAGAGGTTTTGGAAATAGCTCCTTATGATTGTTTGAATATCGTGTGTACTTGTTGTAATTTTTCCTGTGCAGTCCCTGATTTTACGAATATGAGTCTCTTCTTTTTTTTGTGAGTCTTGCAAGGGGTCTGTCAATTTTGTTTATTTTCTCAAAGAACCAGCTTTTAGTCTTATTTATTTGTTGAATGGTCTTTCTATTTTCAATCAGATTTATCTCTTCTTTAATCTTTGTAATCTCTCCCCTCCTAGTCGTTTTAGATTCTGTCATTTCTTGTTTCTCCAGTTGTTTTAGTTTCATCGTGAGGGTATTCACCTGCTCTGCTTCCATTCTTTTAATGTGGGTACTGAGTGCAATGATCTTGCCCCTCAGTACTGCCTTAGCTGTGTCCCATAGGTTTCTTTGTGATGTGTTTTCTTTGTCATTGTGGCTTATGAATTCGTTGATTTCATCTTTAATTTGATCTGTGGCCCAAGTGTTGGATAGCAGCGTGGCGTTTAGCCTCCAAGAGTGTGTATAGGCTCTATGGTATCCTTTGTTGTTGAGGGTTACCTTTAATCCACTGTGATCAGCTATAATACATGGGATGATGTCAATACTTTTGTATCTGCTGAGGTTCTTTGTGTGGGCTATGACGTGGTCTATTTTGGAATATGATCCATGGGCTGCTGAAAAGAAGGTGTATTGGGTCTCTGTAGGGTGGAAGGTTCTATATAGGTCTGTTAGATCCATTTGGGAAATGGTGTTATTTAGGTCCTCAGCTCCCTTACTAATCCTCTGGGTGTTGGATCTGTCTCTTGGAGAGAGAGGAGTATTAAAGTCACCCACTATGATTGTGTTTGCATCTATCTTGCTCTGTAATTCTGTGAGAATTTGCTTGACATATGTCGGGCCTCTTTTGTTCGGTGAGTATACATTTATCACCGTGATGTCTTGGTTCTGGATTTTTCCTTGAATTAATATGTAGTGTCCTTCTTTGTCTTTTTGAGTGGACTTTAAAGAGAAGTCCAGCTTGTCTGAGATCAGAATGGCTACACCTGCCGTTTTGGTGGGTGCATTTGCTTGGTAGATCTTGCTCCATCCTTTCATTCGAAGCCTGTTTTTGTCCCTTGCTGTAAGGTGGGTCTCTTGTAGACAGCAGATGTCAACTTTTTGTTTGCGGATCCATTCTGCCACTCTGCTCCTCTTGATCGGGGAGTTTAAGCCATTTTATTTAAAGAGATCAAGGATAAGGGTGTTTTTTATTCCTTCCATTTTCTTGTTGGGCTGTTTTTTCCTGTTTTTTTTTTTTTTCTTCTTCTTGTCTTTAGTGAGCTGGTCTTTCTGCTGGACTTTGGCTGTTGAAGTTTCTTTCTGATTCTGTCTGTGTGTCTTTTACGATCTCTGTTGGGTGGGCTTCCCCTCTTAATATTCGCTGTAGGGCTGGTTTTTTATTCACATACTCCTTTAGCTCCTCTTTGGTGTGGAAAGATCTGGTTCTCCCTTCGAATGTGAACTCCACTTTCGCTGGATATTTGATCCGAGGTTGTAAATTGTTATTCTGAAGTACTTGGATGGTGTTCTTCCACCCACTTCGAGCTTGGTAAGTTTGTGTGGATAAGTCGGATGTTATTCGAATCCTCTTCCCATTGAAAAAAGTTTCCTTCTTCACTTTGGCTGAATTCAGAATTTGCTCTTTAATCTTGAGGTCTGTAGTCTTGAATATTATGAGCCTTGGGGTGGTTTTCCTGGGGTCTGGCCTGCCAGGTGTCCTATAGGCTTCAGTTAGCTGGATGGGGTCCCCTGTGAGATTGGGGAAGTTTTCTGCAATAACTTTATTGAGAACATGATTAAGCCCTCTGCTCTGGAATTCGGCTCCTTCTTCTATTCCAATTATGCACAGATTATATCTCTTGTCTTTGTCCATTAGTTCCTGGATTAATCTTTCCTGAAGCTTCACCTTTTCTTGGAGTGTGGTCATTTTCTGGTTGTTGTCAGCTGCTTCATCGTCCAGGCGAGAGATTCTGGATTCCATATGGTCCACTCTTTGTGTTATGGTTTCAATTGCGGAGTTTATGGATGTCAGAGAGCTATTCATGGTTGTCATATCAGCTCTGATCATGGAAATTTCTTCCTTTAAAGAGTTGTATTTTAAATCTATTTTTTCATGCATTTCAATTCTCAGGGTGTGGAGATTTTCTTTAAAGACGGCTTGCATTGTATCCATTTTTGCTTCCATTTCTTTAAACGAGGCTTGCATTGTATCCAGTTTTGCTTCCATTTCTTTCTTGGCTTCCTGGGTGTCCTTCCAGATTTCCGCTCTAAACTCCTGCAATTGTTTTCTGATTTCATTTCTGATGCTTTCGATCATTCCTGTTAACATGGCCTCATTTGCTTTTTTAGTCTCCATCTCCTCTTCAGTCGTGCTGCTTTTTGGAGCTGGCGAGTTGGCTTGCCCTTTGATGAACTGAGTTATGTTTCTTTGTGATTTGCGCATCCGGAGCTCTGTGTAGGTCTTCCTTCCCTTCTGTGTAGGAGTGTCTACGGCAGCAGGTGCTGTCGCTGTGGCCCCGCCCACCAGTGCAGGGCACGCCTACCAGAGCAGGCGCTTTCGCTGGGGCCCCGCCCTCCTGTGCACTGTGAGTCCCCTACAACAGGCACTTTAGCGGGGTCTGCCTCCCAGAGCGAGCCCTGGGTTGTTGGGTTGTGCTTGCGCCCTCCCGAGAGTCCGTTGGGGGGGGAGGCAGTATGTGTGGGGCCTGGTGGGATCGACTGTCCGGGTGTGGCTTGGCACCCTCAGACCTCGCCTCCGCTGCGAGGAGGGGGAACGAGATCAGGCTCAGGTGACCCTGCTGGGCTGGAATTGCCCTCCAGCGCCTGTGATTTTAGTTGTAAGAGTCCGCAAGGTCTAGGCGCCTCGGGTGGGGCTTGCCGTGCCGGCCGTCCCCGGCCCCTGTTGGGAAGGGGACGGGGCCGGTTCTGCCAGTTCAGGAACCTTTGGGGGCTTGGGGCTGTTCGCCCTTCCCCTGCTAGACTGGCTTCCCAGCGCCTGATGGGAGCTTCCCGCCTGATTTGGGGGTTCTTTGTTCCCACGGGAGTGGGGAGGGGGAGGGAGGGAGATATAGTTTCTTTGTCGGGCTTGGGTCTCCCGTTGGGGGAAGGGATTATGGGGGACTCACTTTTGCTGCTTTGTGTGTGTGTCCCGCGCAGCCATTGGCCCTTCAGGGGTTGGCGAAGTGTCGTGGTGGCTTCCCCCGTTCCCTCTTTCTGCCGCGCTGGGTTCCCTTGTCCGAATCCGGTGTGGACCCGAACTTCTCGTCGCTGCCGGTGTGTGTCTTGCTCCGCACCCTGCGTTGTGTCCGTGGGGTCTCCCGCTATATGGATTCTGCGCTCCTGGCAACCTGTCTGCCGATCGCCGGGTTCCCCTTTCCCAGCCTGACCCTGTTTGGGCCAGGGTCGGCTGGTGGGGGGAGGGTGCCCCGATGAATCTCCGGCTCCGTGTAGGTTTTCGGTTCTTCTTTTTTGCTCCTTTTTGTTTTCCTGCGTTTCTCCACTGCTTCTGGATGCTGGTTTTGCTGGGTTCTTGGTGGAGTGTTGGGTGTTGGAGTTCCCAGCTCGCTATTCAGTTGGTGCGAGTCGGGGTGCCTCCCTATTCTTTCGGCGCCATCTTTCTCCTCCTGGCTTTTTCTATATATTATTTATTATTTTCTTAATGTTCATTAATTAGAGTATAAACGATATATGCTTGTGTTTATATAATATGATGCTTTAAAATACCAATTCATTGAGAAATGGCTAAAGCAATTTACTTAACATGTGCATTTAAAAATATATTTACTACTAATTTCTGCTGTGAGCACTTAAGACTTATTCACCAATTTTTCAAGCGTACGTTATATCACCATTAACTATAGTCGTTGTGAAACAGAATTCCTCTGTTAGCACATATTGTAATTTAGGTGGGTTTCAGTGTGATATTTTCATATATGCATGCAGTACAATTTGAACAGATTCCTATTTCTCTCCTCTTTCCCTGCTTTCTTGAACAGCATTCAGAAGGTTTTACATGGTTGATCCATTCATGCAGTCAATGCTTTATTTATTTATTATTGTCAAACTGATATACAGAGTGGTTACAGTTTCATACTTTAGGCATTGGATACATTTCTTGTACTGTTTGTTACCTACTCCCTCATTTCCCCCTCCTCCCTCCCCCTTTCCATTTCCCCCATGAGTTGTTCAGTAGATTTACACTAAACAGTTTTGCAAGTATTACTTTTGTAGTCGTTTGTCTTTTTACCCTGTGTCTCTTGATTTTGATATTCCTTTTCACTTCCCTAGTTCTAAGACCAGTATATACAGTTTCCAATGTACTCAGATAAGATACAGTGATAGTGAAGGTACAACCACAGGAAGGGGATACAAGGGGATCATCAAAATAGAAGCTAGGATTTCACATTGCATGTTGAAAGTAATTACAACAGTGATATAACAGTCGTTTTCATAACATGAAGTTCATTTTACTTAGCTTCATCTTTTTTTTTGATATATCTGTATTTTTTGTTATCAAACTGAATTACAGAGAGGTTACAGTTTCATACATTAGGCATTGGATATATTTCTTGTACTGTTTGTTACCTCGTATCTCATTCCCCCATCCCCACTCCCCCTTTCTTTACCCCCCCCCATAAGTTGTTCAGTTCATTTACACCAAACAGTTTTGCAAGTATTGCTTTTGTAGTTGTTTGTCTTTTTTTACCCTGTGTCTCTCGATTTTGGTATTCCCTTTCTGTTTCCTAGTTCTAATACCAGAATACCCGGTTTCCAATATACTCAGATAAGATACAGAGAAAGTGTAGGTACAACCACAGGAAGGTGATACAAGGAGATCATCAATAATAGAGGCTACAATTACATATGGCACATTGAAAGTAGTTACAACAATCCTTTCCATAACATGGAGTTCATTATCTTATGTGTTCATATTGGGCTCCTGTGATCCTCTGCTGTGATTTGGCTAAACCTGTGATAATTATTCCCTATAAAGGAGACCATAGAGTCCATGCTTCTTTGTGTCTGGCTCACTTCACTTAGTATAAGTTTTTCCAAGTCCTTCCATTTCCTTACAAATGGGGCAATGTCATTATTTCTGATAGAGGCATAAAATTCCATTGTGTATATGTACCACATTTTCCTGATCCATTCGTCTACTGAGGGGCATCTGGGTTGGTTCCAGATTCTAGCTATGACAAATTGTGCTGCGATGAACATTGTTGTGCTGGTGGCTTTGGTGTGGGTATGTTTGTGGTCTTTTGGATAGATACCCAAAAGTGGGGCTTCTGGGTCATAGGGGAGCTCTATGTTTAGCCTTCTGAGGAATCTCCATACTGCTTGCCAGAGTGGCTGAACCAGTTTACATTCCCACCAACAATGGAGTAGGGTTCCCTTTTGGCCACATCCCCTCCAACAGTTGTTATTGTTAGTTTTCTTGATATAGGACATTCTTACTGGGGTGAGATGGAAGCTCAATGTTGTTTTGATTTGCATTTCTTTTATGGCCAGTGATGTAGAGCACTTTTTCATATGTCTCTTGGCCATTCTCATTTCCTCATCAGAGAAGTCTCTTTGTAAGTCTTTTGCCCACTTTTGATGTGGCTATTGGTTCTTTGTGGTTTTGTTTTGGAGGAATGTAATTTTTTTAGTTCTGCATATATTTTAGATATGAGGCCTTTGTCTGTTGTATGGCCAGTAAGGATCTTTTCCAAATCTGTGGGCTTTCTGTTTATCTGCGAGCTATGTCCTTTGCCCTGCAGAAGCTCTGCAGTTTGATGCAGTTCCATTTGTCCATCCTTTCTTTGATTTATCACATTTCTGGGTCTTTGTTCAGGAAGTTCTGTCCTGTGCCAAGGAGCTCCAGTGTTTATCCTACTCCTTCCTTTAGTGTTTTCAGGGTATCTGTTTTAATTTCGAAGTCTTTGATCCATTTGGTATTGATTTTGGTGCAGGGTGATATATAAGGTTCTAGTTTTAGTTTGTTGCATATGTTGAACCAATTTTGCTAGCACCATTTGTTAAGGAGGCTATCTTTCTTCCATCCTAATTTTTTAGCTCCTTTATCAAAGATTAAGTAGGCATAGTTCTGTGGGTTCATTTCTGGGTCTTCAATTCTGTTCCATAGGTCTTCAGGCCTGTTCCAGTGCCAATACCAAGCTGTTTTTATTACTATAGCTTTATAATGCAGCTTGAAGTTGGGTATTGTAATTCCTCCAGCACTGTTCTTCCTACTGAGGATTGTTTTTGCTATTCTGAGTCTTTTATTGTTCCATATAAATTTCTGGATTGCTTCCTCTATTTCTATAAAAAAATTGTGTTGGGATATTAATGGGTATTGCATTGAATTTGTAGCTAGCATTTGGCGATATTGCAATTTTGTTTATATTAATCCTCCCAATCCAGAAGCATGGGAGGTTTTTCCATCTCCTTAGTTCTGCCTTAATTTCGTTTTTCATGTTTTAAAGTTCTCATCATAGAGGTCTTTCACTTCTTTTGTTAAGGTTATTGGAAGGTATTTTATGTTTGTTGAGGCTATTCCAAAAGGAGTTGCTTTCCTGGTTTCAGCCTCTGAATTCGGGTCATTAGCATATAGGCCATTGTCTGTAGCATAGACAGGCCATTGATTTTTGAGGGTTTCTTTTATATCCTGCAACTTTGCCAAAGTTTTGGATCAGCTCTAGTAGCCTCGGAGTAGAATCAATGGGGTTCTTTAGATATAGGATCATGCCATTTGCGAAGAGAGAAAGCTTAACTTCATCTTTTCTTATTTGGATCTCATTTATATTTTCTTCTTGCCTAATTGCTCTGGCTAGGAATTCTTGTACTCTGCTGAAGAGAAGGGGAGAGAGCTGACACCCCTGTCTTGCTCCTGATTTTAAAGGAAATGGTTTAGTTTTTCACCATTTAGAATTATATTTGCTGATGGTTTGTCATAGAGTGCCTTTATTATATTCAGGAGTGTTCCCTGGAATCCCAGTTTTTCCAGGTCTATTAGCATAAATGGGTGCTGGATTTTATTGAATGCCTTTTCCACATCCAAAGATAAAACCATGTGGTTTTTAACCTTGCTCCAGTTGATGTGGTAGATTACATTAATTGACTTGTGTATATTGAACCAACTTTGCATCCCTGGGATGAATCCAGTTTGCTCGCGGTGTATGTTTTTTTGATGGCCTGTTGAAGTCGATTGGCCAGAATTCTGTTGAGAATTTTTGCATCTATGTTCATCAGGGAAATTGGTCTATAGTTCTCTTTCCATGATGAGTCCCTGTCTGGTTTAGGGATGAGGCTTCATACAATGTGTCTGGTAGTGAACTTTCTCTTTCAATGTCGTTGAAGAGTTTGAGAAATATTGGTGTGAGTTCTGGTTTGAAGGCCTTGTAGAATTCTACTGTGAATCCATCTGTACCTGGGATTTTCTTGGATGGGAGAACACTTATTGCCGTTTCTATTTCAATGCTGGATATGGGTCTGTTAAGAAGGTTTAAATCTTCATGGTTGAGTTTGGGGATATCAATTTTTTCTAGGAAATCGTCCATTTCTTCCAGGTTTTTGAATTTGTTTGCATAAAGGTTTGCAAAATAGTCCCTTATTTTGTTCTGAATTTTGGTTGTTTCTGTGGTGATTTAACCTGTTTTACCTCTGATTTTGTTTAACTGGGTTTGCAGCTTTCATTTTTTGGTCAGGTTTGCTAGGGGTCTGTCTTGTTGACTTTTTTCCAAGAACCAACTCTTTCTTTTGTTGATTCTTTGGAATTTTTTGTCTCTAATTCATTTAATTCTGATTTGATTTTAATTATTTGCTTTCATCTGTTGACTTTGTGTTTTTCTTGTTGTTCTCTTTCGAGAAGATTAAGGTACTTCCTTAAATTGTTGAGTTGCTGTTTCTACAGTTTGTTGATGTAGGCAATCAGAGATATAAATTTCCCTCTGAGTACTGCCTTTGCTGTATCTCAAAGGATCTGGCACTTTGTGTACTCATCTTGGTTAAATTCCATAAACATTTGAATTTCTGTTCTAATTTCTTCAATGACCCACTGATGGTTCAGCATTGGGTTGTTTAGTCGCCCTGTATTGTAGGATTTTCTGCAGTGTCTATTTGAGTTGAGCTCTAATTTTATTCCATTGTGGTCTGAGAGAATGCAAGAAATGGTTTTAATACTCCTGAATTTGTACAGATTTTCTTTGTGCCCTAAGATGTGATCTATTTTGGAGAATGTTCCATGTGCTGCCAAAAAGAATGTGTATTCAGTTGTTGCTGGATGGAATATTCTGTAGATGTCGGTTAAGTCTATTTGGTCTATGCAGTTGTTTAGTTCTGTGGTTTCTTTGTTCAGTTTTTGGCGTGTTGATCTGTCCAGAGGGGATAGTGGAGTGCTAAAGCCCCCAACTATCAATGTGTTTGGGTCTATGAGTGTTTTTAGAGTCAGTAGTGTTTGTTTGATGAAGGTGGGTGCTCCTGTATTTGGTGTGTAGATATTTAGGATGGTTATATCTTCCTGAAGGAGAGATCCCTTTATTAGAATGTAGTAACCTTCTTTGTCTCTACTTACCGTTTTTAATTTGAAGTCAATTTTATCTGATAATAGTATTGCAATGCCAGCCTGCTTATGGGGGCATTTGCTTGGTATATTTGATTCTAGCCTTTCACTTTTAGGAGATGTTTACTTTTGATGGATAGATGGATAGATGAGTGTCTTGGAGGCAGCAGAAAGATGGGTCTTGATTTTTTATTCATTTGCTTGGAGAATTAAGTCCATTAATGTTGAGAGTTAGGATTGAGAGATGATCGTTTATTCCTTTCATTGTATCTATCTTATTAATAGCTGTGTCTTCCCAATTCTTGGGCTTTTTTTTTTTTTTTTTTGACAGTCCTGGGCCTTGAACTCAGGGCCTGAGGACTGTCCCTGGCTTCTTTTTGCTCAAGGCTAGCACTCTGCCACTTGAGCTACAGTGCCACTTCTGGCCATTTTCTATATATGTGGTGCTGAGGAATTGAACCCAGGGCTTCATGCATATGAGGCAAACACTCTTGTCACTAGGCTATATTCCCAGCCCCTCTTCCCAATTCTTGATTTAATATTCTGGTTTTCTATTTGGGGTTCATTTCTCTGTCTGTATTGGAATCTTGATTATTTTCCCTGTATAGCACATCTTTGAGGGTTTTCTGTAAAGCTGGTTTGGTAGAGATATATTGTTTCAGGTTTTCCTTACGGTGGAAGACTTTTATTTGACCTTCGACTATGAATGAGGGTTTAGCTGGGCACAGTATTATTGGTTGTTAGTTATTTTTTTTAGGGTTTGGTATACCTCATTCCAGGCTCTCCTTGCTTTCATGGTCTCAGCTGAGAAGTCTGGGGTAATTTTGATTGCATTTCCTTTATATGTGAGTGTTTTCTTCTCCCTAGCAGCTTTAAGGATTCTTTCCTTGGACTGTACTGATTCTGTTTGATCAATGTGTCAGTGGGATGTTCTATTCTGGCCTGGTCAGTTTGGGGTTCTAAATGCTTCTTGTATCTGTATAGGCCTATCCTTCTAGATATTTGGGAAGTTCTCAGCTAAGATCCTGTTAAATAGGTTGACTATTCCATTAACTTCTTTCTCCAGGTTTTCCTCAATACTTATTATCCTTAAACTGGGCTTCCTGATTGTGTCTTGAAGCTCCTGTAGTGATCTGTTTTGTCGATTGGATTTTTTATCTTTCTCCATAGATTCTAGGGAATGTTCAGCTCCTGAGATTCGATCCTCTGCTTCAGTTATTCAGGACTGTAGGCTAGCTACTTGATTTCTAATCTCTTTTCCTTCTGACTGGACTTTCCTGATGATTTCCATGTACTTGCTATACTTATCTCTTAGGCATGGACTCCTTTACTTCATTAACTTCTTTAATTTGGTTTTGAGTGCTGTCTCTCAAATCTTTTAGCTGGGTAACTATCTTTTTGTTTGACTCTTGACGTTCAATTATCTTTCCATTTGTGGAGGCCATGAAATTCTCCATTAATTTTTGCTTTGCCTCCTCACACTCTAGAATAGTTTACTGAAGAGATTCAAAGTTCTCATTTATCATTTTTATCAGTAGACTTTGTAGAGCATTTTGAGGGTTCTCTTCTATTTCTTTGATTGACTGCTCTGCTTCCTGCTTGTTGTGAGTGAGATATGAAACTCCATTGTTTGCCATCTTTCTTGTGTTTCTTCTGCCCATTTGGATTGGGAATGCTAATCTACAAGCACTTGTGAGCACCATTTAAGACCCAAAGCAGACCTTACCAAGAACTGTTGTGTAAATCTTAGAAGTTCACAATTATATAGAGATACCTTTATACCTGTGTATAAAATTAGATTTGGTCTTCCTAGAGAATACAATTTTGATATAACAACCAATCTCGAGCCTTGTATTCAGTAGTTACTTATTTTCTCTTACAACACTACGAGCAAATTTGTTCTTATATTATGTTCTTTTTGGACTGGCTGGCTTTGTCTTTGAACCCCATTGATTCAGTCTGATTGAGCAGGGATACCCTCTATCCAATAACCAGGGATTAATGGAATCTGGAGGTCCTTGAAGTAAGTCAGGAGGGTAAGTTAGAGGTAGTAAGGAGAAGAGAGTAAAATGTAGGTGGGGGGGTGATGATTTGGTTTAGTTTCAGTGACGTGGAAATGTGGAAAAGAGTAGAATCAGTACAAAGAACAAGGTTAAAATGATAGACAATGGAGTGTTAGCAGAAAAGAGTGTAGGTGTTATTCATAGGAAAGTAAATTTTTAAAGAAAGAGAATGTGAAGAGAGAGCTAAAGAAAAATTAATGGAAGACAAATGCACAAAACAGCAAAATTATAAAAAAAAAAAAAAGAAAACCAGAAAAATGAACAACGCCCCCCCCAAAAAAAAAAAACTTGGTAAAAGAAACAGGTAAAAATGTAAAACAAAAAAACAATGATGTTTCAGATTTTTTTTTAAAAAGCCTAAAAAATATTTTGATAAAAAAAAATGGAGTCTTTCTTGTTTGGGTGGACATTGTACAGTCTCTGGTTTCCTTGTGATGGTCTGCAGTCTATTTTGCTGCTTGGCTGGTTTGATTTGCTTTCAGTTTGCAGGGGGTGGATCTGCTCTGACCCTCCCCCCCATTAGTGAAATATTGGGGCTCTGTGGTTCACACAGCTTGCAGGTAGGCCTTGGGTGTCCACTGTAGATGGGGAGGTGAACAGTCTCGGGAACTGTGGCTCCTCCTGTCTGCTGTGGGGCCGCTGCCTTTATGCCTGGCTTTGAATAGGCTGTGGACTCAGCAGGGTGGGGCACTTCTGGCCTGGTTTACCTGGCTGAGAGTTGCTTGCCTGGGGGAGGTTCCTTCCTCCCTGGGCGGGGCGGCCTCCTGGGCAGAGCTGGCTATGGAATTCAGCTCTGTTTTGGGCTGGGAATTGGGCTTCCTCTGTGATGGGACCGTTTATTTGTCTCAGGAACTGTTTGTTCTCCCATCTGGTTTGTTCCGTGCCGCCGGTAGCTGCTCACTGCTAGTTGCTCGCCACTTTCTGATTTAAGTTAGAAATTCTGGCGGGCACGGCAGGGCACCTCTGGCTGAGTTCACACAAGTGTGTGAGCTGCAGCCCAGGATGAGCCTCCCACCTGGGCAGGAGGTGTTTTCCTGGGCAGAGCTGGCTCTCACTGGTTGGTCCCTCTTGCCCTTTTCAAAGATGGCTCCTTTGCCCTCGCTTTCCCCAGGCATGCTTTACTTCCAGTCCGGTCTGACACTATGCCAGTGTCAAAGATGGCGCTTTGCTCTGGCGGTGGGGGAAGGGCTACCTTCAAGGAGTTGCTCTATGGGCAAGAGTGAGAATGTCTTTCATGGGGTACTCATGCTTTCTCTCCGATTTTGGCCCATCCATGCTCACCTCTTATATGCATCTGTCTGCTGCTGTCTGGAGGATTTCTCCCTGGTCACTGCTGTGTGCTTTAGATGCGCAGAGTGCGGGGTGCTGTGCTGGTGCTGGCACTGGCTTGGTGGCGGGTCACCGCCCGGAGCTCAAATCTGTGTTTTCAGGCCAGCAAAATTGATTTTTCCTTTCTGGCCAGAATCCCTGTACTGTTATAACTTACTTGGACTGTCTTTCTAGGAGTAAAAGTTTCCCTGGAGTGGGAAAACTGTGATGTTGGAGGGAGCTCAGCTAGGGCTCTGCTGCTCCTCTGCTGTCTTTCCAGAAGTATCAAATCCAGTCAATGTTTTATATTCATATTTTGTTACCATTTGCTGTCATCATTGTCATCATTCTTTAAGGTCAATAGTACACAACTGGGCTGGGGATATAGCCTAGCTGCAAGAGTGCCTGCCTCGGATACACGAGGCCCTAGGTTCGATTCCCCAGCACCACATATACAGAAAACGGCCAGAAGCGGCGCTGTGGCTCAAGTGGCAGAGTGCTAGCCTTGAGCGGGAAGAAGCCAGGGACAGTGCTCAGGCCCTGAGTCCAAGGCCCAGGACTGGCAAAAAAAAAAAAAATAGTACACAACTGAGAAAGACCTATATAATATTTGGCTTTCTTTCTTTGGTGTTACTGGTGTTTGAACTCAGGACTTCATGCTTGCTAGGCTATAACAAGAAGGCTGCTTCTCAACTTGTTTTCACACTGGCTATTTTTTGGATATAATCTCACTTTCTTTTTTTTTTTTGCCAGTCCTGGGGCTTGAACTCACGGCCTGAACAATGTCACTGGCTGCTTTTTTCTCAAGACTAGCACTCTGCCACTTGAACCACAGTACCACTTCTGGCCTTTCCTATATATGTGGTGCTGAGGAATCGAACCCAGGTCTTCATGTATATGAGGCAAGCACTCTTGCCACTAGGCCATATCCCCAGCCCCAGAATCTTACTTTCTATTTCCTAAACTCACCTGCTTTCCAACTTTTCATTTTTACTGAGATCATGTCTAGATTCTCTCTGTGGATATGGAGCCTTGTGGAATTTTTCTGCACCAACTAGTCTGAAAACTTAGTCCTCCCAACCACAGAATTTCATATAGCTTGGTATGACAGTCACAATGTTTTCTGCCCTGGTCAGCCTTAATCTGTGGTTTTCCCATTCTCAGCACCCCAAATAACTAGAATTACAGATAGGATCCATGAGCACACAGTTGAGATTGAGCTTTTTAAAATTTGGCTTATGTCAAGAACAGTATTAATGGTTTTTGGTAAAACACTTAATGTGTAATTACATTCTACTTCTGATCTATACAAATGAAGGTAGAGTTCTATTTCATTGAAGATGTGTTCTGAAATGAAATAATTTATGTAGAGGATGTATAATGATGTAAACCCACATAATAATAAAGGTGATGTTGATTATGAAAATTCCTACTACTTGATTCCATCTGAGGTTCTTTAATATGAAGGACTCCACTTCACTGATTAGAATGGACAAGGTGAAGGTGAAGATTTCAGTAATGCAGATCCTAAAGGCACACAACACACCCAGAGTCCATTCACATAGAAGTTAGGAAGTGCACGGGCATAGCGATTGCCCCTTCAAACATGGACCAACAGTGGTACTTGGGAGCATGGCACTTTTCAGATTGATTTCCTACAGATTATTTTATTTGGCGAGTTGAGAGCAAGTAGGCTTTAGGTCCAGAAGTCCACCTGGAACTTATCAATAACCTCCGTAACATACCTTTTCAACCCATTAGGGCTTGGTGTCAGAGGGGCAAGTCAAGTAGCTTGTATCTCACTCTCTCATAGGGAACTGGTCCTCAGGGAACAATTGGGTTAGGAAGATATCTTAACTGAGGACAATGAAAAATTGAAGAGATGTAGTACTATTTTGTCAAGAGAGGTCCAGCTATACTTCCAGTGTCAGAAAGCTAAATTCTAATCAAAATAGATGCCAAGCCATGACCCTAAATTCATTGTATATTGAAGTCTTTATGTTGGAATCAGTGTAATTATTTTCCTTCCTACATCTCATTTCCCTTCATGTTAGAACACAGTCAATTTCAAGATTTATTATTGCCCAAACTGTCTTTGAATGTCAGTTAATCATTTTACTTTTTTTCATAGAGAGGTTGGGGCTATTTTTTTTAGTAGGATTTTTCCCTCCAGTAATAGCCTTCCCTTTCCTGAATTTTCCTTAGCAATTTTTCTAAGCAGCAGCAACATCTTGTTACCGAAGATTCAAGTGTGATTTTTTTCCCTCATGGGAAATGAAGGTTGGTTCCTGAAACAAAGAAAATCAGGCCATGGAGAAAATGTCACAAGCAAATACGTGCTGGATATAAAAATTTTAAAGCAGTGTTGCTAAAGTTGTAAGAATAATCCTTAGAAGAAATGTGTACAAACATGCATTATTTAGTTTGACATTTACTCCTTTGAAAAGTGATTTGCTGTTTCAGGGCCTAAAAATATTGTGTAATTTATTTCATATTTATGTAGCAATTTATATTTGTTAAAATCTTCGAGGACATTTATTGCCTTATGATTCATATTTGCCCTGTGTGCAACCTACTTCCTCCGTATTAAGGAGAGAACTTTTGAAACTGATCACTTCTCAGACCTTACTATGTCAATGTGAAATAAGTTATGGTATGATTAACTTGTCCATACTTTTGTAAGTCATTAAAATTCAACATAAGCTAGATGAAGACTCCAAAAAGCACAGGAGATTCTGAAGCCTGGATTTTATATTTATGTTGTTATCAGTAAATAGCCTCCAAAGAGAGCATTTGATTCTGTAACTAACATTTCCAATGTGGATAGAAACCATTTAGCAGCTAAAATAATTCATGATTTAAAAATGTCTAATGAACTTACACAGTTCATAGGAAAATAAAATATTGTCAATTACCACTCATCCATGGAAATTTCAAGTATATATCTCTATTTGACTAGTCTTGTTCAGGGACATTCAAGTTTCCAAAACATGCTACAGTAAGCAATTGAAAGGTATCTACAAAATGAATGACTTTTCCTTTATCTACTTTTTAATTTTTTTCTTATCTTTAGTATAAAAAGATAAGTGTTTCATTTTTTGGTAATGGGATTTGAACTCAGCATCATTTTTTTTGCCTAGTACGTGTTGTACCAGTTAAACCATGATCTCAGCCCTTAATCATTTAGTTATCTTTCCAATAAGGTCTTACTTTTCCTTGGATAGCCTCAGGCAGAGATTCTCATGGTCTTTACTTCCCCAATAGATGAGTTTGCATTGCTACTATACATGACCATGACTGGGTATTAAGTAAAATGATAAGAATATACACCTGCCTGTGACAGAATATTTCCTAAAACTGTGCTGCTAGTCTCAAACTATTCAGAATGTTTCAGCTTTTGGCAAATAACTCTTAAGCAAAGTAATAGATGGGGCTAGATACTCATATCTTTGTACATGTTGTTGATTATTTAGTCTATAGAAAGTTTCCATTGAAACTGCTGATTATTGAAAAAATTATTGTCAAGGTGATGTACAGAGGGGTTACAGTTCCATAAATAAGGTAGTGAGTACATTTCTTGTCAAACTTGTTACCTCCTCCCTCATTTTTCTACCACCCTCCCTCCTCCCCAATTACCTGCCCCTGGAGTTTTCCAGTTGGTTTACAACATATTGTCTTGTAAGTATTGCTGTTGCATTGGTTTGCCATTTACCCTTTGTCTCACCATTTTGACATTCCCCGTCCCTTCCCTGATTCAAGCAAACATATACACACTGCCCAGGGTACCAAAATCAAATACAATAATAACAGGGGCTAAACCATAGGGAAGATAAAAGAAAAAATAAATAGCTTCACATAGTACATTAAAAATAACAAGAACTATGATAAACCACTTGTTTCCATAAATTGCAATTCATTTCACTTAGCATCATCTTATGTGATCATATGCACATAGCTATTAAGCTATTGTGATCATCTGCTAGGAATCTCCTAGACAAATGCTAAATATTACCAATGAGGGAAATCTTAGAAAATTGCCAATATTTAAAGTTGTCTTGGTTTAAATAAACACATAACAACTGTTTCTCAATCGGAATGGTTTCTATTTACCAGGCTTTGTAATTTTGTATGTGTGGATAATAAATTTATACTCACTTTATACATCCTACGATGAGAAATTTACAAATGTAGTCTTTCCCATAATTTGCAAGAGAAAAAAAAATAAACCAAACTTAGATTGTGATATTGCTCTGACACTCTGTAGTTCCACAAGTCCCAGTATAATGAGTTTCAATATTTTCTTATGAAATGAGGGTACTATCTCATAACTCACAGAGTTTTTGTGAGAATTCACTTAAGCAAACAAAGCAAATGAGGTGTCAATTGATTTTAACTTGCTTTCTTTCTCCCAATTAAGAATGATGCTACATGTACCTGCATTTCTGTCCTCCATAGTGAAAACTACATTCCTTTTGAACCACAACGTACAGGCTAGATATATTACATATTAAGCTGTCATGTACTCAATGTTCATTTCGTACAGAATCTAGACCTGCTTCTATCCAATTTTTATATATGTGAAATTTATGAATCCCATGCATTTAAATATTAGGTCTTATTGTGAAAATATCCTGCTCTGAATACTAAAAGTAAACTCTATCAGGTTTCACAACTACTAAACAAACCAGTCCTGAAGGCAAGCTTTGCTTATTATGTACTCACTTTAAAATAAGTCTACAATCATTTAATATTGCTTTGTTGCCAGTAAAGGAAGAGGCTATCACTTCACTTTGAAGAAGCATTTTACTTATTAATTTGAATGGGATATGGTAAAGGTAGTTAGGCATGATTTCTGGAACTGAATCGTAGAAATGCTGCCCATTCTTGTTCTAGTAGACTATTTGTTCTAGTGTTTCCCAATGTGGTATTGGTACCCTTAGTACCCTTAAGGACAGGACACATGCAACAAACTGAGGTCTTGTGCCAACAGCCATCTAAAGGAGTTATTTTGAATATTAACTTTCTCATCCTCATCAAAACTTCTTATGATGGCAAGCCAGCAGGATGTTTTAATAACTTGGGGAGAATCTGAATTAGAATCACCATCAAATCTACTCTGAAATTTCAAAGCCACATGAAATAGAACACAAAAAGTGTTGATTAAAAAAATTTGCAATTGGGCTGGGGATATGGCCTAGTGGCAAGAGTGCTTGCCTCGTTTACAAGAGGCCCTGGGTTCAATTCCCTAGCACCACATATACAGAAAATGGCCAGAAGTGGCACTGTGGCTCCAGTGGCAGAGTGCTAGCCTTGAGGCAAAGAAGCCAGGGACAGTGCTCAGGCCCTGAGTCCAAGCCCCAGGACTGGCAAAAAAAAAAAAAAAAAAAAAGCAATTTTTTTAAAAATTGTAAACCATGTACCAATATTTTTGGTTGAAATTTTGTAGGATAAGTTAAACCGAAATTGCATTCTATTAACCTATACAAGTGCATTTCTATAAGCATAGTTACATTGAAATAAAATTTTTTTTAAAAGTGTTGATTAACAAATGCAATGGTATGTTTTTTTGTTGTTTGTTTGTTTTTCTTTTTTTTTGTTGTTGTTGCCAGTCCTGAGGCTTGGACTCAGGGCCTGAGCACTGTCCCTGGCTTCTTTTTTATGCTCAAGGCTAGCACTCTGCCACTTGAGTCACAGCACCACTTCTGGACATTTTCTATATATGTGGTGCTGGGGAATCGAACCCAGGGCTTCATGTATATGAAGCAAGCTCTCTTGGCACTAGGCCATATTCCCAGCCCAATGGTATGTTCCAATGATTTGTTATGAAGTAATAAAAAAGAGGATCATATTGCCCTAAAGGAAAAACCCTGGAAATATTGACACTGTCGAAATTGGAACTATCTGGAATTATTTTCTTAAAACAAATACTATGTTTCCAGTATAGATTCAACTGGAATCTATGTATGCAATGTTTCTTAGAAAGAAAGAAAATGTAAGATTTATGATACATGGTACTGAATATCATATGATAATTTTTGAGAAAGCATAATATTTCTTTTAGGTGAAATGAGAGAAAATGGTTGAAATACTCTTCTAATATACCATAGACAAGAGATTCTGAGAAACACTTTTAATCATAATTTTAACATCCATAAATCATAAGTGAAGAAACTTCTATCAGAATACAGTAAACAACAAAAGGATTTGTAATTAAACTACAAGTAATTAAGGAGTAAAATTTAGCTTTGTATAAATAATAAATACAGTGAACTCAGAGCAAGCACTGTAGCATATAGTCAGCAGCTAACCATGCTCTTTGGACAACCTCAAGTCATACCTAATACATTTTTTTCTTTCAGTAGTATACTCTACTTTCTTAATTTTAATTTTCAATTTCTACATAGGGAAAAGTAGAACAGACTTTTTTTTTACTCATTTACCTCACTTAACTTCTTTAGTCCATGATATAGTGTCAAGAGGCAGAAACTATAAAATAAAGTGGCTGTTTAATAATAGTTATTAGTGTTATTAACACAAAGCATACTTAGGATAACGATCGAATATTTCCATCCTTTGTTCTGAGTATATTTTACATTTCTCTGGTCTATTCATCTGTCATTGACAAAACAACTACTTATTCTGATCACACATGCTGGGTGCACTCTAGGTACTGATAGAAAAAATATATATATATATACATACTTTACATATACATATATAAATATATATTCCCAATAGATAGAATGCTAATTAGTGTGTTATACTTTTTTGGTGAAAGACATTGTCCTCTTTGATCTGCTTTATAATGACATTTGTTTGGGAAAATCAAAGCATTCCATTCAAAACTGAATAAGTCAATAGCAACATGAGTCACAACTTATTAGGCTTTCTGAGGGAAAGGTACAGCATCATACTTCTGAAAGAAGATCATCTTCCTAAGTAAAAGGTGATTATTGGAGGATGACATACCATTTGGGAGTGGATAATTTCAAGCTTTGATTTCTAATGTATTATAAAAAGCTAGCTTCTTTTGAATGTTAAGAAAGAATTTTCTTTTTTAAATCGAAATTCTCATTAGCCTGTTCAGTGCTATTCTAACATTACTAGTACAGAATAATATAACTTCAATAGTTTCATTTTTTCTTTTCTACTAAAATACCTGTAATCCCTCTTTTATGCTTTGTACTTTAATAAAGATATTGTTGCAGCAGCATGAGAGGACAGCTATTTCTTCTACATAGACTGGGAAAGTAGAGAAAGGACACAAGTCTAAGAGAGAAATCCCACTGATTTTTTTTTTTTTTTTTTTTTTTTTTTTTTTTACAGAATCAAGATCTACCATAGCCATGGAAAGAAATGATTTTATAATTACATGTATTAACTAAAATATGCCCAGCAGAAGATTAAACTAGTATTTTTTATACAAAGATCACTAAGAATGTAAAAATAATAAATATTTCCTCTCCTCAGATTTTTTTTTTCTTTAAGGCCTGAGATGTTGGACAACAGACATTGAAGACAAAGTCATCTAAATAGTACACTTTGTGTAATTCATCGGGGCTATTTCTTCTAAGAATGCTTCATGGTGAATTTTTGTCTCTTGCCACCTCTATTCAATTTTCTATAATTCATCTTCAAGAGATTCTGTGAACTGTAAATGGGACTGTAGCAGAAAGGTTTGCATTGTGTGGGCGTCTGTGATACTTGCAGATGCTTTATGTAGCAATGCACTCTCACAGTATTGCAGACAACGTACATACTCACTGTGCTAAGTCTAGGATTTCCTAAAGGAGTACAATAAAATTGTTAAACTGTACAAAGTCCCAAATGAAAGGGCACAGTTGACCATTTTACCTGTTTACAGGGGAATAGAAAATGTATGAGGTACTATTGCTGTCTTCATTTGCTGAGTTTGAATTATTTCCAATAGGTTTTCACAGTAGCTCACTGTTAAGGGAGAAGATTTAGGTGGCTCCAGTTCCTTCCTTATACCAGAAAGTAGCCCGGTGAATGATTTTTCTCACTCGTGTTAAGGGAGGTGACAATTTTAAAATGAGTATGTGAGTACCATTGTTCAAGTCACCACTCTATCACAGAAATGCAGGGGTGGCTTCCCCCACCCACCCCCCCAGAGCTCTTTGCTGTTTCCTTGCTTGCCTGAAAACATCCTTTGCCCATGCAGCAGTCAGAGTGAGCTTTATAGAATATAAATAATGATAGTGCTATATCCTTGCTAAAATCCCATCAACAGCCTTGACATGTCTGACACAGCCTTCGATGATACTATGACTGCTCTAATCCCTTACTCTATTTTATTCACTGGCCTTCTCTGTATCCTTAACAAGATAATTCTGTTTCTACCTTGAGCCATGGCCCTTGCTTGTCTCTCTCCCTGAAGTTCTTTTTCTAGACCTGGCTCTTGACCATTACTCACATTTCAACTTTGAAAGGCTATTTATAACTCTCTCTAGATAAATAGGGGATCGTTTGTAGCACTTTTGAAGCATACACACAAACAAACATATACATACATGCACAAACCACTAGTCTCATCTTCATTTGTCTTTTAATTTTTCTTCAGGGACTTTTCATTATCTGACACAATAATAAGTAAGCATTTTCATTTTCCAGTTGCCATTCTAGCATAGACACACAACTATAAACACACTAAGAAGAGCAAGAATTTGTTCAGATGTGCCAAACATTGCCTCCTCTTGCCATCTCCCTGGAGGCTGCCATATGGTTAGGTAGCCAATTAACAAGAGATGTTTCTGGTAGTTTTAAATAGTCCATTACACTCTTTTGGGAAAAAAAAAGTACATGAAGAACTTCAAAAATTCAATCATGCTGGTTACCCTAAGGAATTTCATGTGATAAGAGAAAAATTACTTTCGACACTATGTTTAATATCTGAGACTGTTGGGCCTGCTACAACCATATCATTAATCTCATAGTTTATAAACAATAGACATTCATTTCCCATATAATAGAGGCTGGAAAACTCAGACTCAAGGTACCAGCAGATTTTGTGTCTGGCACAGAGGTGTTGCCTAATTCCCAGGTGGGGTCTTCCCTCTGGAATCTCACTTGATAGAAAGAAATGAGAAAGTTCTCCAGGACATCTACCATGTCCCTGACCTCTGACCTAATCACTTCCCAAAGGCTCTGGCTCCTGATGGCATCACATTGCTCATCAGGTACCAAAATGCTAATTAGTATTCTAATTAATGAAATACATTTTCATGATTCAATATGAAAATATATTTATAAACTAAGAAAAATATCGTAGTAGATGGTGATATTACAAATATTTTTTCTCATCTGAAAGTGCTTATTGTAGATGATATATAAAGGTCTAGTATATAAAAATAATGGGAGATAATCATAACAGTGAATGTCTATAGTTCCTACCATTAGACAGATTGAGGCAAGTGGTTCACTGGAACTCAAAGTTTGAGACAAGTCTAAGCAAGATACCGAGACTACCCTAACTAAACAAACAACCACAAAAGAAAACTGGAAAATGTAAACCATAACTGAAGTCTCATACCTTCTGTAAGATTTCACTCAACATGTTTAATGATCTTAATTTTAGAATGTATAATTGAAAAACCTATAGAAAAAAAAGAAGAAAATTCTGTTAAAAGTGTGCGATGAATTTTTTTTAAATGTGAATGAGGTGGCTTGAAAGGTCTGTTTTGTTTTTTTATTTTTTTCTTAGTTATTATCAAAGTGATGTACAGAGAGGTTACAGTTTCATACGTTAGGCCTTGAGTATATTTCTTGTACTGTTTGTTACCTCCATCCTCATTCCCCCCCTTCCCTCTACCCCCATAAGTTGTTCAGTTGTTTTACACCAAATGGTTTTGCAAGTGTTGCTTTTGGAGTCATTTGTCTTTTTATCATTTGTCTCTCCATTTGATATTCCCTTTCACTTCCCTAGCTCTAATACCACTATATACAGTATCCAGTGTACTTAAATGAGATACAGGGATGTTGCAGGTACAACCACAGGAAGAGGATACAAGAGGATCATCAACAATAGAAGCATAGAAGCTACAGTTTCTCATGACATGTTGAAAGTAATTACAACACTGATATTCTTAAACTTGATATTTGCCTTGAACTAAATATTTATGTGATTCCTCTCAAGTCATATATTAAAATCTAATCTTCTAATCCTAACTTGAAGGAGGATCTTCTGGGAAAAGATTAGAACATGAGGACAGAATCTTTACAAAGGAGACTCTCAGAGAACACCCCTTCCCATGTAATATCTCTGTACATATCCCTTACAATAAAATTAAAATAGAAAAGAAAATAAATCAGAGATCAGACACCAAATCTACCAGTGCTGAGTCAGGACAATAATATAGGTAGGTAGCAGAGTGGAGGGCTCTGGTACAATGCAGTGTCTCACTCAGAAGGTGATGGAACTTCTTAGCCTGCTAGGAGGAACCTCCTTGGATCAACAGCCTATAATCTGCCCTCTTGTTGGTAAGAAACACATGCACATTAGCTCCTAGTAAATTTAAACCTAAGGAGAATGTGAAGTGTAGGAACAGCTCCTAATATGAACCCAAATTTCTTGAAAACCCAAAACAAAATACTGCAAATGTCAGGAGAATGCCGTTGCTTTCAGATCTTAATTTATTTTTTATTTTTAAAGTTTTATTGTAAAGGTGACATACGAAGGGATCACTGTCACACAAGTCAGGTAATAAGTACATTTTCTTTTGAACAGTGTCACTTCCCCTCCCCAAATCTGATAAACTTATGTACAAGACAAAGGGTACAGAAATTAAAAACAGCGAGAAAAGAAATAAACCAAAGAAAAAGGGAGAAGAAAAAAAGAAACATATACAGTACAAAAAACCCCTCATTTTTTTCCATTTTGATGGAGTTTATTTCAGTACGAATCATTTTATATGATTATATTCACATAGCTATTGAGCCTTTGTGATCCTCTCCTAAGAGTGTTCTCCTTTGTTTCACTGTGTGAATGTTTAGAATGCTGTTTAATTAACCATGTTCAAGTGTAGTTATTTGTCTTTGACTAATAGTTGGGTATAGTTGTAGATTTATAAACATATTCTAACTATTACAAGTCAGGGAAACCATGTAGACTGTCTCTTTGGACCTGGTTTACTTTGCTTGGTATAATTTTTTCCAAGTCTTTCATTTCCTTATGTTTCGGGCACTGTCATTCTTTCTGATGGGAGCATAGATTTTAATTGTGTATATAAAGTGAGTAAACTTCAATAGTTTTCTTTCACTTTCATTTTGGTGAATTTAATTCTTCTATTTAAGAAAAACCAAGGAACCACAGATTCTACCTGGCAGAAATTGGCCTCTCTCTCTCTCTCTCTCTCTCTCTCTCTCTCTCTCTCTCTCTCTCTCTCTCTCTCTCGCTCTCACTCTGTCTGTGTGTGTGTGTGTGTGTGTGTGAGTTATGGGGCTTGAACTCAGGGTCTGGGTGCTGTCCCTGAGCTTTCTGATTTTTGTTGTGTTGTGCTTTCTGCCAGTTCTGGGGCTTGAACTCAGGGCTTGAGCACTGTCCCATTCTTTTTGCTCAAGGCTAGTACTCTACCACTTGAGCCACAGCACCTCTTCTGGATTTTTCTATGTATGTGATCCTGAGGAATCAAACCCAGGGCTTCATGTATATGAGGCGAGCACTTTACCACTAGGCCATATTCACAGCCCCTTCGTCTGTGTCTTGAGTGCTGAGTTTTCAGACTTCAAAATTGCAGCAACAGACCCTGGTTGTCTAGGGCACTATGCCTAGAATATATTTGTGATTAGAATCTGAATGATCCAAAAGTATGATCCATAAAAAGAAAAATTATTAAACTAGGTTTGTAGAAATTAAAGCCTAGATGAGGTTTTTGAGATGTGCTTGGGTTAATGTAAAGATCAATTTGTAATCCTCCTGCTTTCTGCTACATAGTTCCTGGCTTCATTCCCTGCCTTCTCTTCTGCTTTGGATCTTCCCCACCCAAAACCTCCCCAGAAGCTACTACTTCTGAGACTGGCCAAATGCATGTTTCCTTTAATCTTTGTTTGCTTAAATAGAAGCCAAAATCTCTAAGCTGTATTTTAGCTAAATTTATCATTGAAAAACTTGCTAACCAAATGTCATTACAATGTGTAGACTTATTTGGAAGTGCTTCATTGTGCTAAAGAATGTTAACTCACTCCTATAAATTATCCCAGTTGGCCATTGGGGTTTCTGTAAATACAGAATTTGAAATTGATTGGCATAATTCAAAGTCAATCTTCAGAATAAAGAAATAAACACTTTTACTGTGTTTTGGAACTTTGTGTTTTTCCTACATACTTGTTACTTTCGGGTTCCATGTAATTATAGCATGTAAGGGGATTTCAGGGGAGCTCCAGTTATTTATTGATCATCTCCCTGGAAAACTTTAAAAAGTTTCCCTGGGAAACTTAAAAAAAAATAACTCACAGCTGCATCTCCTATAAGAAGCATTGTTCTTTTTCAACTATTCATATTTAGAGGTAAATACTTTTGAAAGAAAAATATTCTGATGGTTGATCCTTGGATTTTTCTAGTAGCCAATAGGGAAGAAAGAAATATTAGGTGTATTTCAGTTTAAAATTAATCTATGGTAGCAATGTGGTACCTTGAGGAATAATGTCCTCAAGTTCTAGGTAATAAGATATATAATGGTGACATCACATCAGACTTATGTTGCAAGCCTAGTTTCTCCATTCCTGTCACAGGAGTATTTATATTAGTTTTATACTAAAATAATTTAGATTATTTTTTCTAATGTATTTGACTACAGCATAAAGTGTTTAAAAAATTCCTTCTAATCACTTGAGCTCATTTTATTTTTGGACAAGGATAGTAACAATTCAATGATAGTTAAAATGATGAATGTAATATATACTATACTGAATTCATGTAAAATAAATAAAAATTGTTTATTAATCACCATATTCAGGGTAAACTGATGACATTCAGCAAAGGGTAGCTATGGTTCTGGGTACAAGGACCTCTGGCTTTTTTTTCATATTTCATAATTAGCTAGATTTACTTGAAGGTTGCATATAAAATATTTAAGGTATTTAATATATATGTAAGACAATTGTGACTGTTACAGATTGCAAAATTAAAAGACAAACAGTATTTTTCTGGCTGAAATGAAGATGAATTTAATAAATTATGCTTAGTTCTGATATATATCATATGAATATAAGAGGCCATATTCATTATGTACCATTAAACTTAAGAGTTTTGCACAAGCAATCTCATTTAATTTTGACCACAAACAATTGTAACTGTTGCATTTATAACAATTTCAAATCATCAGTTAAATTAGTTATTTTATTGTTTGCCTCATCCACAAACAAAATAAAAGGCCAACAGCTACATGTGTTTTATTCTTTGTCACTGCTCAGCAGAAAATATGTGTTTCACATAGAAAGAATCAATACACATTGTTAAAAGAGTAAAGTAGTACACGAATTCAAAGAAACCATCATAAATCAAACTAACACCCTAGTGAGCAAACAGTTGAAAATTTAGATCTTAATAATCAGGAAAGCATGGTAGTCTATGAGAGTGTCAGTGTTAAAAAAAATTCATTCATAGAAGTGTTTTTTGAAGGGCATTATATGTAACATACTCATGGACAAAATGATGACTCTAGATTTAATAGCCAGAAGAAAAATACATAAAAGGGATTTAAATTGCACTTATGGGGGATCCTTTTTATCCAAAGGAGAATATTTTCTATCAGAGATTCACAAAGGTTTCCCCTATGGCACTAGACAATGCAGTTCTGCACTATAAAAGACTTCCAAGGGGAGCTACAAGAAAAGAAATTAGTGTAATCAGCTCGAGAAAGCTGACTAGCTGTGCACAGTAACCTGTATTATACCAAGAGAAGAGGAAGTCCTCGCTGAGTTTCCACAAATGAAAGGCATGCCAGCTCACTGAAATACGAATTATTCATTAAGTTAAGAAGATGTTTGACATCTGAATATGCTTATCATTGTGTAATATATTTAGCAATAACTTCATTTAAAAAATCTGAAAAGGTTTAAAATTAAATATACCTTTATCACCCATCTCTGCTAAGAGGTATACTCTTATACTATAGTCCATTGTCAGGCCTTATGACTGCAACCTGGATTATCCCTATGGTTCAACCACTAACACCCAGGTCTAGTTAGGATTTCTATATTTTGTTTCACTTAGTAGAACATGATTGGTAGATTGATTCCATTATTAGCAAATTCTGTATTTCCCTAAGACATTTGTATAGACTAGAACTGTGTTGTTTAGAGTATACATAAAACAAAACTTTTATCAAGTTTTCTCCATAATTAATTTAGTCCTAAAATCTGTGGGAATAATGCAGTGTATATGAAGAGAGAATGAGAGAAAGGGAGAGAGAGAGAGAGACAGAGAGAGACAGAGACAGAGACAGAGAGAGAGATTTCTTTTTCTTTTTTATTTTTTGCCAGTCCTGGGCTTGGACTCAGGGCCTGAGCACTGTCCCTGGCTTCTTTTTTTGCTCAAGGCTAGCACTCTGCCACTTGAGCCACAGCACCACTTCTGGCCATTTTCTATATATGTGGTGCTTGGGAATCGAACTCAGGGCTTCATGTATGCGAGGCAAGCACTCTACCACTAGGCCATATTCCCAGCCCGAGAGAGAG
Source organism: Perognathus longimembris pacificus (assembly GCF_023159225.1). Lineage (NCBI taxonomy): Eukaryota > Metazoa > Chordata > Mammalia > Rodentia > Heteromyidae > Perognathus > Perognathus longimembris. Next base: position 48,032,027 of record NC_063174.1, on the reverse strand, counting down.
ATTTCTAAGAGAGTTATTCAGAGAATTGTGTGGCCAAATAACTGACTGCCTAAACCCTCTTGCCAAGCTAATTTACCTAAAGTTCTGTGTCATTGTAAACACACTTGCTACTGTACAGAAAATAAAATAAATGGCAGTATTTATGTCCTAAAGGACAGATAATAAGATCTGTAACATACTCATTCCAGTAGAAATCTCTGTAGTCAAGAGATTAAATTGACCAGTTGTTACTGGGTCTGAGGGAATTTTTTTCATGGAGCTTTATGTTATGTGTTGTGATGCTATGGTCTGAATCCCAATAGGAACATCAAGTCCAGAGCAGAGTTGAGAGTTACATGCATTCAAAAGAATGCATAGTGTTGAGATTTGCAGAAAGCATAAAAACCTACATACATTACTCTTAAGAATTTTTTTATAAAAGAAATCTCATTTCACCAGATTTCATGTAAGATTGCACAGAAAATCTTTGTGTTTGCTTCTGCTACCTGAAACTCAATACTTTAGAGACTTCATTACAATTTGCTAAATTTCTCACTCTTGTCAGTAATGATGTCTGAGAACTCCCTTATCAACATCTCTGTCAAGTTCCCACACAACCCTACTAAATACTACATTTTTCCAATTATGATCTTTTCATGATGGGCCAATATACTAGGTACTTGATTTGAAGAAGTTATTTTCAATTAATTTGGAAGGTTTGCATAGTAATACAATGATATATTATAAATATATGCACATATTATAAATAAATGATATATATTATATTATAGATATATAATACAAAAAGGCATAAAATCTGTTTAATTTCATGAGATAGTTGTGTACTGTAGCTCAATGAGAGACCTCTTTCAGCACATTTTAATAAACAACTAAATGCTTTTCGGCAATCTGTGATATTAACTTTTTTTAATGTCTTAAAATTTCTAAAATTCTGCTTGTCCAGTAATTGTTTTTTTCTTTGTTTGCTTGCAAAATGATTGTCTCAACTTGAAGACAGAAATTTTATAGTAAATTTTTCTAAAGTAGATAATGTATACAGGATAAATCTAGACACTGGGCAACAAGATTGTGGTTTGCATATCAGTAGCAGTATCACAATAAGTCATATAAAAACTCAGAGTGCTATCTATGATTGTGTCTCTGAATTTACCTGAATCTCAGGTATATGTCAGACTTACTGATATTAGCCTTTCAAAGACCATTATACAAATTAATCTAGGGATATGGAGAAAAGCCATCAATCTTTTCTTCCCTTAGATGCTTGTTCATTCATTTTCCTCTTTTTGTGAAACTGGGAATTGTAACTAGGCCCTTGCAAAAGGTAAACATGAACTCCAACACCTCAGCCACACCTCATCCATTTGAGATTTTATTTTGGAATAAAGTCTGGAGTTGCCTCCAACTTGCAATCATCATTTGTTTTCTTCACAATTAGTTGAGATTTTTCCAATTATTTTTGTTTATTCTTATTTTTTCATTTGAAAATGCTAAAAAGCAAAGGGGTTAGTTTTTCCATCTTTTCCCATCTTTCCACTTATATGACAATGAAAGATACATAAATAAGAATAAATGAAAAGAGAAAGACATAAGTAACATATTGCCAAGTACAGCTAAGTAGTATCCAAAAAATGAAGATAATTAATTGATGAACACTAGATAGATAAGACAAAAAAATACTTGTTCTTTGAGGAGACAAAGACATAAGGCAAAGACATGAGACATGTTTTTCTAGGGGAAAAGATTTTTTGAACAAAGCTTGAATCATCCTTGCACAGGTGGGAAACAGAAAAAAGGACAAATCAATGAAATGTAGTACGAAATGAGGAAACTAAGGGTGAAATTGGTTGGAGTTATAAGCCAGCTCAAACTGAGGGGAGTAATTCATGGAAAGAAGTTTGAATGATAGAAAAGACTTGGAGTAAGCCAAACTACTTATTTCAAAATGTGTCACCACAGGAACAAATATTTACTGTCTATACCTACTACTTACTTATTGCTGTGAGAAATAAAGGAGTGGTTTAATATAAACTTCAAGTTTCCTGAGTAATTGAGTAGTCAACATTGAGAATCACATTTGATGTGTGGAGACAAGTGAGTTTAATTTAGAAGACACCAATTTTGAGGTCTAAACAATATATATGGTAGGTATTTGAGGATAATGAGGCTGGAGGTAATAGATATGGATAGCACACAGCTAAGTTATTAGTTTGTAGTTCCAATGCTCATTTCTTTGGAATCTCGAAGAGTATTTGCTGCTTGTGTAGAGGCAAAACAAATATAACTTTAAAAAATATGAATGAATAAAGGAGAAGGAAGTAATTGGTTTATATTTGGCCTGGGTACCTAAGCTCTAATAGGTCCTGTGTGATTTTGGACAGTAATTACCCCTGTCTAGTTATTTTTTTTTTTTGTGCTATAGTGGAATTTACCTGAGAAAATGATAAAAGAGGTAAAGTTGAACAAGATGTATTGTATTCATAAACAAACATGCTGAATGGTAATTTTTGTACATGTTCTTGAAGATAATAAAAGTATAATAAGAAGCTGGCCACCAGTGCTTCACAACTATAATCCTATCTACTCAGGAGGCTGAGATCTGTGGAACACGGTTCAAAGCCAGGCCAGGCAGGAAAGTCTGTGAGACTCATCTCCAACAAACTACCATAAAACCAGAATTGATGCTGTGGCTCAGGTGGTAGAGTGCTAGCCTTGGGCTGAAGAGCACAGGGACAGTGTCCAGGCCAAGAGTTCAAGACCCACAATTGAAAAAAAAAAGGATAGTAAGAAAAGGGAAAAAAAGAATAGCTTTTGAAACCAGAATTTGAGGTCAAAATAGTTAAACTGACTCCAGAATGGAAGAACAGACTATGGATAGCAATTATGTGACAGACCTGAACAAACTAGAATACTGTTGTGCAATCAAGGCAAGAGCTAGATAGCAGTGGGAAAAGCAATGATAAACTAAGACACATTCATAATGCACTGCCATATTTTACAGTAAAAATATATAGAAAGGAAGAAATGAGTTTGAAGTCTAGTTGTAGGCTAAAACATACAAACATTAAGGTATCTGTTAGAAATATCAAGAAAACTCTGAGAAGTAGATTAAAAAGTAAAATATAAAATTGGACATGCTGTTAAAGAATCCCAAGAATAATCCTTATTATAGGTAAAAAGTAATCTAAGACCCGAGCCTGGGGATACTTCAATATGCAAAGTTTGCAAACAGGAAAGGTACTCTGTAAGGAAGCATTAGGCAGAGCATGTGAGATATGAAAGAAACTAATAGTCTGTGATTATCTAAAACTCAAATTTAAAATAATTAAAAGAAGGACAGCAGGACCAAATACAGAAGAAATTCCAAGTAACATGAATGAAAAGAGATCATGGGGTCATTGGGCCTGGAAATATGGAGAAACATCAAGTATTAAACATTGATTTCTGTAGAGTTTGATGAGAGAACAGTTAAAACAGAAGTATGTATATACCTGAAAACTCAGAGCTAAAGAGTATTAGTAGGCTGGTCAAGTTATAACTAAACAAACAACTGCAAATATTATATAAAATATAAGTGCTACTATCAGGCAAAAACAGTAGGTGTTTTAAAATTTCTGCTCAGTGAACCAGAAAACAGAACCCAATTATAAACATAGTATAATAGCCCTTGACAAAGGAAGCTAAAGCTATATGAAAAATAATTAATTTTGGGAATGCAAATTAAATTTATCAATCAAAATGAAAGAACATATGGAGTTAGAAGTTTAAGTATTACTATATTTAAGCTAAAACTTCAGAATATTTTAAATAACATTATAAGTCACAAATGAGCTGATCCGATGGAATGAACTATCTAAATAATCACTTCCCTGTTGCAGTAACAAATTTAGACATCAAAAGTTTAACCACTGATATAGTGGGAGACCCCATGGACACAAGGCAGGGTGCAGGCCAAGACACACCGGCAGCGATGGGTCCACACTGGGTTCGAACAAGGGAACCCAGCGCGGCAGAAATCTGGAACCAGGGAAGCCACCACGACACTTAGCCAACCCCTGGAGGGCCAACGGCTGCTCGGGACACACACACAAAGCAGCAAAAGTGAGTGCCCCATTATCCCCTCCCCCAACGGGAGACCAGCTGAGACCCAAGCCCGACAAAGAAGCTAGATCTGCCTCCCTCCCCCTCCCCCACCCCTGAGGGAACAAAGAACCCCCAAATCAAGCGGGGAAGCTCCCATCAGGCGCTGGGAAGTCAGTTTAGCAGGGGAAGGGCGCAGCAGCACCAACACCCCACAGGTTCCTGAACCTGCAAAACCGGCCCCGCCCCCTTCCCAACAGGGGCCGGGAGACGGCCAGTTGTGCAAACCCCACCCGAGGCGCCTGGACCTCGCAGACTCTTACAACTAAAACCACAGGTGCTGGTGGGCAATACCAGCCCAGGAGGGTCACCTGAGCCTGATCACGTCCCTCCCCCTCATAGCGGAGGTGAGGTCTGAAGGTGCCAAGCCACACCCGGACAGTCGATCCCACTGGGCCCCACACATACCGCCCCCCCAACGGATTCGCGGGAGGGCACAAGCACAACCCAACAACCCAGGACTCGCTCTGGGAGTACAAAAAGCAGCACGACTGAAGAGGAGATGGAGACTAAAAAAGCAAATGAGGCCATGTTAACAGGAATGATAGAAAGCCTCAGAAATGAAATCAGAAAACAATTCCAGGAATTTAGAGAGGAAATCTGGAAGGACACCCAGGAAGCCAAGAAAGAAATGGAAGCAAAACTGGATACAATGCAAGCCTGCTTTAAAGAAAAGGAAGCAAAAATGGATACAATGCAAGCTGCCTTTAAAGAAAATCTCCACATCCTGAGAATTGAAATGCATGAAAAAATAGATTTAAAATACAACTCTTTAAAGGAAGAAATCTCCACGATCAGAGCTGATATGACAACCATAAATACCTCTCTGACCTCCATAAACTCTGCAATTGAAACCATAACACAAAGAGTGGACCATATAGAATCCAGAATCTCTCGCCTGGACGATGAAGCAGCCGACAACAACCAGAAAATGACCACACTCCAAGAAAAGGTGAAGCTTAAGGGAAGACTAATCCAGGAACTAATGGACAAAGACAAGAGATATAATCTGCACATAATTGGAGTAAAAGAAGGAGCCGAATACCAGAGCAGAGGGCTTAATCATGTTCTCAATAAAGTTATTGCAGAAAACTTCCCCAATCTCACAGGAGACCCCATCCAGGTAACCGAAGCCTATAGGACACCTGGCAGGCCAGACCCCAGGAAAACCACCCCAAGGCACATAATATTCAAGACTACAGACCTCAAGATTAGAAGAGCAAATTCTGAATTCAGCCAAAGCGAAGAAGGAAACTTTTTTCAATGGGAAGAGGATTCGAATAACATCCGACTTATCCACACAAACTTACCAAGCTCGAAGTGAGTGGAAAAACACCATCCAAGTACTCCAGAATAACAATTTACAACCTCGGATCAAATATCCAGCGAAATTGGAGTTCACATTTGAAGGGAGAACCAGATCTTTCCACACCAAAGAGGAGCTAAAGGAGTATGTGAATAAAAAACCAGCCCTACAGTGAATATTAAGAGGGGAACCCCACCCAACAGAGATCGTAAAAGACACACAGACAGAATGAGAAAGAAACTTCAATAGCCAAAGTCCAGCAGAAACACCAGCTCACTAAAGACAAGAAAAAAAAAAAAAGAGGAAAAAACAGCCCACCAAGAAAATGGAAGGAGAAAAAACACCCTTATCCTTGATCTCTTTAAATATAAATGGTTTAAACTCCCCGATAAAGAGGAGCAGACTGGCAGAATGGATTCGCAAACAAAAAGTTGACATCTGCTGTCTACAAGAGACCCACCTTACAGCAAGGGACAAAAACAGGCTTCGAATGAAAGGATGGAGCAAGATCTACCAAGCAAATGCACCCACCAAAACGGCAGGTGTAGCCATTCTGATCTCAGACAAGCTGGACTTCTCTTTAAAGTCCACTCAAAAAGACAAAGAAGGACACTACATATTAATACAAGGAAAAATCCAGAATCAAGAAATCACGGTGATAAATGTATACTCACCAAACAAAAGAGGCCCAACATATGTCAAGCAAATTCTCAAAGAATTACAGAGCAAGATAGACGCAAACACAATCATAGTGGGTGACTTTAATACTCCTCTCTCTCCAAGAGACAGATCCAACACCCAGAGGATTAGTAAGGGAGCTGAGGACCTAAATAACACCATTTCCCAAATGAATCTAACAGACCTATATAGAACCTTTCACCCTACAGAGACCCAATACACCTTCTTTTCAGCAGCCCATGGATCATATTCCCAAATAGACCACGTCATAGCCCACACAAAGAACCTCAGCAAATACAAAAGTATTGACATCATCCCATGTATTATAGCTGATCACAGTGGATTAAAGGTAACCCTCAACAACAAAGGATACCACAGAGCCTATACACACTCTTGGAGGCTAAACCCCACGCTGCTATCCAACACTTGGGCCACAGATCAAATTAAAGATGAAATCAACGAATTCATAAGCCACAATGACAAAGAAAACACATCACAAAGAAACCTATGGGACACAGCTAAGGCAGTACTGAGGGGCAAGATCATTGCACTCAGCACCCACATTAAAAGAATGGAAGCAGAGCAGGTGAATACCCTCACGATGAAACTAAAACAATTGGAGAAACAAGAAATGACAGAATCTAAAACGACTAGGAGGGGAGAGATCACAAAGATTAAAGAAGAGATAAATCTGATTGAAAATAGAAAGACCATTCAACAAATAAATAAGACTAAAAGCTGGTTCTTTGAGAAAATAAACAAAATTGACAGACCCCTTGCAAGACTTACAAAAATAAGAAGAGAAGAGTTACTCATATTCGTAAAATCAGGGACTGCGCAGGAAAAATTACAACAAGTACACATGATATTCAAACAATCATAAGGAGCTATTTCCAAAACCTCTACTCAGCAAAAAACAATAATTTTACAGAAATGGATCAATTCTTAGAGAAGTACAAACTGCCCAAACTGAAACAAGAAGAAATAAATCAACTAAATAAACCAATAACTTACGGTGAGATACAGGAGGTAATCAAGAACCTCCCTACTAAGAAAAGCCCAGGCCCAGATGGATTCACCAACGAATTCTACAAAACCTTTAGTGAGGAGCTAATTCCAATACTCCTCAAACTCTTCCGCGAAATAGAAACGGAGGGAGAAATCCCAAACTCATTCTACGAAGCTAATATCATACTCATTCCCAAACCAGGCAAAGATCCAACAAAAAAAGAGAACTACAGACCAATATCACTAATGAACACAGATGCAAAGCTCCTCAATAAAATATTAGCTAACAGGATCCAGAAACTGATCAAGAATATCATACATCATGACCAAGTGGGCTTCATCCCTCAGTCACAAGGATGGTTGGTTCAACATCCGTAAATCAATCAACGTAATTCACCACATAAACAGAGCTAAAATCAAGAATCACATTGTTATCTCAGTTGATGCCCAAAAAGCCTTTGACAAAATACAACATCCATACCTATTAAAAGCTTTGGAGAGAACAGGACTAGATGGAACATTCCTCAAAACAATAAAAGCCATATACAACAGACCAACTGCTAATATCATATTAAATGGAGAGAAACTTAAATCATTCCCCCTAAACTTAGGAACAAGACAAGGATGCCCACTCTCCCCACTTCTGTTCAACATAGTGCTGGAATCCCTAGCCATAGCAATAAGGCAAGAGGAGGACATCAAAGGGATCCACATCTGCAAGGAAGAAATCAAGTTATCCCTATTCGCAGACGACATGATCTTATATCTGATGGACCCAAAAAACTCAGTACCCAAACTCCTACACCTAATAAACCAATTTGGCAAAGTAGCAGGATACAAAATCAACCCACAAAAGTCAGCAGCTTTTCTGTACACCAACAATAGACAAACAGAAAAGGAAATTATGGAAACAATTCCATTTACAGTAGCCAAAAAAAGAATACAGTACCTAGGGATCAACTTAACCAAGGACGTGACGGACCTATTCAATGAAAACTACAAAAATCTAATAAGGGAAATCAAAGAAGAGACAAGGAGATGGAAAGACCTCCCATGCTCATGGCTAGGCAGAACCAATATAGTGAAAATGGCCATATTGCCCAAATTGTTATACAAATTCAATGCAATACCTATCAAAATCCCAGCCACATTCTTCACTGAAATAGAGAAACCAATCCATAATTTCATATGGAACAGCAAAAAACCTAGAATAGCCAAAGCAATTCTAGGCAAAAAAAGTGCAGGAGGTATCACAATACCAGACTTCAAGCTCTACTACAAGGCCATCATAACAAAAACAGCATGGTATTGGTATAAAAACAGATCGGAAGACCAATGGATTAGAATTGAAGACCCAGAAATAAAACCGCACTCTTACAGCCAACTGATATTCGACAAAGGAGCTAAAGACATACAATGGAATAAACATAGCCTCTTCAACTACTGGTGCTGGGAGAACTGGGCAGTCATATGCAGAAAACTCAAAGTAGACCCAAGCCTATCACCATGCACCAAGATCAACTCAAAATGGATCAAGGACCTCAACATCAGACCTGAATCCTTGAAACTACTCAAGGACAGAGTAGGAAAGACACTAGAACTTATAGGCACAGGAAGGAACTTCCTGAATAGAGTCCCAGGGGCACAACAAATAGGGGAAAGACTCGACAAATGGGACTACTACAAATTAAAAAGTTTCTGCACAGCTAAGGACATAGCCACCAAAATAGAAAGACAGCCAACGATATGGGAAAGGATATTTACCAGCACCGTAACAGACAAAGGCCTGATATCGTTCATCTACAGAGAACTCAAAAAACTAAGCCCCTCCAAGCCCAATAAACCTATTAGGAAATGGGCAAAAGAGCTAAAGAGAGACTTCACAAGAGAAGATATAAAAATGGCAAAGAAACATATGAGGAAATGCTCAACATCCCTGCTAGTAAAGGAAATGCAAATAAAAACAACCCTGAGATACCACCTCACCCCAGTTAGAATGGCCTATACTCTGAACTCAGGAAACAACAAATGCTGGAGGGGCTGTGGGGAAAGAGGAACCCTTCTCCATTCTTGGTGGGAGTGCAAATTAGTACAACCACTTTGGAGAACAGTATGGAGGTTTCTCAAAAAGCTCAATATAGACCTACCCTATGACCCAGCCATACCACTCCTAGGCATCTACCCTAAACAGCAAAACCCAAGATATCAAAAAGGCATTTGCACTTCCATGTTTATCGCGGCACAATTCACAATAGCCAAAATATGGAAACAACCCAGATGCCCCTCCACAGACGAATGGATCCAAAAAATATGGTACTTATACACAATGGAATACTACATAGCGATTAGGAATAGTGAAATACTGTTATTTGCAGGGAAATGGTCAGAACTTGAACAAATAATGTTGAGTGAGACAAGCCTAGAACACAGAAAACAAAGGGGCATGATCTCCCTGATATATGACTGTTAACAAAGGGAGACGGAGAGACAGTAGAGACCAAGTCTGTGAATACTGTATATGTTCTTGATACATTGTATATTGCATATATGTCAACCTGACCTAGACAAGGGATAGAAAAACAGGTTGTAAGATATCACAAGAAATGCACACACTGCCCTACTATGTAACTGCACCCTCTTTTCACAACACCTTGTAAAAAAATTTATGTCCAATTAATAAAAAAAATTAAAAAAAAAACGTTAAACCACTGATAGTCAAGTTAGAAGTATGACAGAATAAATGGGCTCACATGTATAATCTTGGCTCCTCAGTAGGCAGAGATCTGAGAATTATGGCTCAGAGCCAATGGTGGCAAACGGATCCATGAAAAACCTTAGCTCCAATTAACCAGAAAAAAATAAACAAATAAAGCTAGAAGTGGAGGTGAAGTTCAATTGGTCCAGTGTCAGCCTTTGTGTGCAAAAGCTGAACTGAGAGTGAGAGGCCCTGAGTTCAAGCCTAACTACCAGCACAAGTAAAGCACCATGGTTGAATTATAAAGACTTTTTAATGTAGAATTAATTATACTTTGGAAGTTGTTTCATTTCTGAACTGATCCAACAGAGGTTTATTTTATCATTCTCACAACTGATCTACACATGGGCTGGGAATGTGGCCTAGTGATAAAGTGCTTGTTTCACATACATGAATCCCTGGGTCCGATTCCTCAGCACCACATATATAGAAAAAGCCAGAAGTGGCTGCTGTGGCTCAAGAAGTAGACTGCTAGCCTTGAGCAGAAAGAAGCCAGAGACAGAGCTCAGGCCCCCAGTCCAAGCCACAGGACTGGGAAAAAAAAATGGATCTACTTAAAAACAGATCTACTTTTGTTCAATGTAGCTCTTCCTCCAGGAGAAGTATCTTTCCTACCATAACATTCACGAAGGATATAGCCCTTTTTCCCTCAAATTTCATTGTTAGAAGTTCTCAAGGGGCATGAGGGACAAGGCAACAAACAGTACAAGAAATGTATCCAATGCCCAACGTATGATACTGTAACCTCTCTGTACGTCAGTTTGATAATAAAAATTTGAGAAAAAAGAAGTTCTCAAAATTTCTCTTAACATTTACAGCAGTTTGTGTCTGTCCAATTCTTTGAGGTATTCTCTCTAGGGTTCTCTGCACTGTTTGTCTAAATTGCTTTAATTAGGTACACACAATCATGGCTTTCCCTCCAAAATCACTGTTGAAGTGTGTATTATGTTTAGCCCTGTATTCTGCTATTTCTACTTTACCCAGAATTGGCACTTAAAATCACTGTGTGAGGTATTAAAGTATAATTGTTTCATGGTTCCCAACAAAGGCAAAAAAAAAATAGCAAACATATGTGTCTATTTGTCATCTTTACATATTTTTAATGATGATAAATTTCAAAATTCATTTGGAAGTTAATTCTACTCAGTTACTTTTCATAAAAATTTTGTGTTATAATATGCCACTAGTAAAATTAATAAACTTTATTCATTATAAACTTGTGTGGTATCTCTTTGTAATGTTTCTGCTGGTGTTTAGTTTTTAGAAATTTTGCTCTTTATGTTTTCTTTGCTTATATTTCTCTACATTTTCACAGGTACATTCCTTAATTTTTTCAGAAAGCTATTAAAATATTCATGATATTTAAATATTCTATATAAATTTTCAAAACAGTATTTCCAGTTGAATATTTATCAGGTATCGGTTTGTCCAAATATAATGCCAGGGATATATGTTATATGCTTTGTCAAATAGGAAAATAAAAATAATAGGCTTCAGTTAGATAGTGAATTTACTCATCAAAGCACTTTTGTTTCTGACAATTTAATTATTCAAGCTGCTATGGACTAGAGTGATTTTTCAGGGTGAATGAATGGTATCTCAGTCCTTCTTGGTAGTCCTTCAAAGGAAAATCCCTAATGATGTTTCTAGGAGATATTAATTTCTTCAGTGGGACTCCTCTGATACTGTGTGTATATGTGTGTGTGTGTCTCTGTGTGTGTCTGTGTGTCTCTCTGTGTGCAGTGCCTATGCTTAGTGATAATTTCCAGAGTTTTCTCTAGCTTTCTTGATAGCTGATGGGTTGATCTTTACAGTTGGTTGTATTCCAGACATGGTCTTCATAAAGACAGAAGAACCCAAGCCATTATCCCTGGATAAGGATAGTTCATAATTCTCTTCTCTCATGTCACTGTAACATTTCAGTGCTTATCTATGATTTCAACACCAAGCCTTGATGAGCCACCTATGCACACTAACAGGACTAGTGCTTATTTGGTTTCTCTAGTAGCAATTACCTTTTGTCAGCTCCATAACAAACTCACATTAGTTATCTAAGACCTTCCCTGCAGGAAATACTGAATTTGCTATTTCTTTCTCTGCTTCTTCAGAACCACAAATTGAGCAAGGTCTTTCATGAAGCATTCACAGATTTTTCTGCATCCATAGAAACCCTAAATCACAGGATGAATCCTCACAGTTTGTAATGGAAGTCACAGCAAAATCACCCATACTTCCCACTCAACATATCTGCTATATCCCTTCCTGTCAAATTAGACCCACAGCAATGAAGTTAAGAGAAATGTACCATGTGATAGATTTTCTTGTCACATAGTTATTTTTTATTTTTCTGTGTTTCTTGCTCTCTCTTATTTTGTGCTAGAAATGGGGTTTGAACTCAAATCCTTGAGCTCAAGTTTTTTGCTCAAGGCTGGCACTCTGAAACTTTTGCTACACTTGCCTTTCCAGCTTTTTGTTGGTTAACTGAGGGTAAGAGTCTCTCAGTATCACGATCCTCCTACATCAGCTTCCTGAATAGTTGGCACTTAGCTCTTGGCCAGTTTCCTTCTCAAACTGCACTGTCTGGGAAGGCTTCCCACCAATTCCTTTATCATGGAGAAAAGTTTGATGCACTGTACTCTCATTTCCTTCGGTGACTCTATTTTTTCCCCTGTGTGACTGTTGTTCAAGAGACTAGGAGAGATATTAGAATCAATAAGAATAGCAATATTTTATAACTAAAATGAAGTGAATGACTATATCCAGTACAAATTTATATGCCATTCTAATACTTCATTGTTTCAAAAATTATTTATCATTTATTATTTATCTGTCTACATTTACAACATTTTGGCTGGACATTTGAATCCAGTTTTTAAAAATATCTGATAGGATATTCTTCTTAGGGAAAAAATAGAGACAAGCCACACAATTTCTGTAAGTATTTTAAGGATTCGTTAGTAAAAAGCTACATTGGTTTTTTAGAGTATTTTCATGCATCCTCATTATAGTGTTGCTTGGTCCATTACTACATCTCTTACGTAAAGCACTTAAGATTATGTAATATCATTTGTGATAAGAGCATGGTGTTCAAATTTTGCAGTAAGAATTGAGATAATTATTGGGACATATACATAAAGTTACAAGTACTAGAATTTTATTGTTTATAAATTGACTCAGAGGGTAGAAATAAATTATGCAGGATTGGAATGCTTTTTAATTAAAGTTAATTCATAATTGAATACTTATTTCACAAATGTCTAACAATTATTGTGTAAAAATTCTGAAATATGTGTCCTCCAAAAATGGAAATTTTTTCCTCTCAATTGAATACTTTTTTATCTTTCTTACTCATCAATCAGTTGAAATGCTAAATGTCAACTTCTCAAATGCAAAAATAGCTCATTCATTTTGCACTTGAAGTTTCATATTTCTCTAAAGTATGAAAAATATCTATTAATTATTAGAATTATTATGAAAAGGAAATGAGTACTTCCCAAGGTCATGATTTTGTGAGGTCATAAAGTAATCTTGTAGATTAGGTCTTATCTAAAGTTTATGATAAAATGATTTGCAGTTATAAAGTATATTCTAATTACAGAGATTGTTATTTTTCATATCACTTTTAATGTCTGCAAAAATGATATTCCACTATTTATTTTGATACTCTGCCATGCAGTTGAGTATTATTTCCTTTATATTGAGACCTAACAATCATTTACCCATTTTAAATTGTTATCCAAATTTTATGGTCTAGAAATTAGGTATATGAGATTTTTTGCCTAGGAAATAATATTTTCTTCAAATTTTATTATGACATATATCTCTAACTCAAAAGTTAATTTAGTGTTAGATGTACTTATCCAAATGAGTAAATAATAAATGAAAGCATTTTCCAAAAGCACATGCCAATATTTTGAACCTTTTCACATTAAGTAGGTTAAAAAACCTAGTGAGGCACTTTCCTAGGATTTAACTCTGCTGCATTTTAGGTCATGATGTATGCTACAAACACTTCAAACTTTGAGTTCCCTCATAAAGCCAGAATTAAAAGCTCAGAATTGCACTTTCCAACACGATTTAGAAGGTGAATTTTTCACAAAGAAATCTTAAAGAACATCCAATTATGTATGATGTATGCATGTATGCATATACACACATATATACACATAGATGTGTAGTTAAAACCTCCTCATAGAATTTAATTCTGCTTGGGGGAAATCAATATTATAGATCATACACAGCTCTCTATGTGTGATTTACCAACCACATTTCCATAGATATCAATAAGCCCATTATACAATAAAGTAAACATAGTCACAATCTTACAGTATAATTACATTTGTTTGTTTGTTTATTTATTTATTTATTTATTTATATTTTTTTTTGCCAGTCCTGGGCCTTGGACTCAGGGCCTGAGCATTGTCCCTGGCTTCTTTTTGCTCAAGGCTAGCACTCTGCCACTTTAGCCACAACGCCACTTCTGGCCATTTTCTATATATGTGGTGCTGGGGAATCAAACCCTGGGCTTCATATATACAAGGCAAGCACGCTTGCCACTAGGCCATATTCCCAGCCCAATAATTACATTTACTCTATTATATTTACTCTCTTATTCCTTTTCATGATTGATTTTAATGTTGGGAAACACTTGTCCAGATATTTTTCAATGAGAGAAAGATGGTACAGTGAATCTAGAAAGGAGACCTGGTAAACCTTTTGGAACTGCTGTAGAGCTAGTCTAAATTAAACACTCAACCCTCTCAGGCTCTTCAAAATCACTTGTTATTCTGTTTCCTTAAATGTGATGAGAAACAGATTCAGGAATTGTGGACTTTTCCAGTATGGAGGATACCATATGAGTAAATTATTCCATGATTTAAATGTACATTGATTTTGCTTTTGATAGTACTCAGTGCTGGTTTGAGTTTTTTAATTAATTAAATAACTTGACTTGGTGAGTTACTGTTATGCATAGCTTATACGGCTGCAAATTTTGTAATATATTTCTTTTCTGACCATGAGATTTAAGAAAGTGGTTGTAATACATGATTTCAGTTATTTTGCTGCCTGTTATTCCAAATATGCTGAGCTTAAGCATTTTCTTTTTAAAATCCAGAACTCCTTATTAATTTGTAAAGCAAGAACAAGAGGGATTTATCACCAGTTGGGAGAAGAAGCAGGTATATGAATATTCACACTAATAGAAGACCCTTTTTGAATCCTTGATGTGTATGCAGGTTAGACAACCTCTTGGGTTGTTCTAGGTTCCTCACAACTATCTGCAACCCCCCACTATTCCTCATTTTCCCACTTCATCTCATAGGTCCAGAGCTTTTTGCTTTTTGAAGGAAAAAACATTCTAAAGGAGAAAAGCTATATGTAGTAGAAGTGAACTTATTCTGCAGTGTCACTAGTAGTTTACCTGGTAATTTTGCTTGCCACATTGTAAGCCCTAAGGTAAAATTAGCAACCTTCACTTACTATTTGGTATTTTTAGTTTCTTAAATGTCTGCATGACCACCTACAATCTTAAAAAAAGGGAATGGGAATGTGACTTCTGGGCAAAATGCTTGCCTAGCATGCATGAAGCCCTCGGCTCAATTCCTCAGTACCATATAAACAAACAAACAAAAAATTCAGAAGGGGTACTATAGCTCAAGAGGTAGAGTGCTAGCCTTGCGCAAAAAGAATCCAGGGACAGTGCTCAGACCCTGAGTTCAAGCCCAAGACTGGCAAAAAAAAAGAATAGTGACTGATTTTTACACAGGGAAAATATTGAAGCAAATTAGTAATGATTGGTGTCCGATTATAAGGAGCCTACAAACCATTTGAAAAAAACCAAGCCTAAGTGTGGAGCTTTGTTCTATATATTGAATTTAAGCACCAGAGAAATTTGATAATCAACTAGAAATATTTATAAAAATGTTTTTCAAAACATACTATCACTGTATCTTATCTGAGTACATTGGAAACTGTATATAATGGTATTAGAACTAGAAAAGTGAAAGGGAATACCAAAATCCAGAGACACAGGATAAAAAGACAAAGGACTACAAAAGCAATATTTGCCAAACTGTTTGGTGTAAACCAACTGAACAACTAATGCGGGAAGAGAGAAAGGGGGAGGGGGGATGGGGAAATGAGGGAAGAGGTAATAAACAGTACAAGACATGTATCCAATGCCTAACATATGAAACTATAACCTCTCTGTAATCACCTTGACAATAAATAAGAAAAATTAAAAATAAATACTAAATTAAAATTAAATTAAACTAAATTAAAATTAAAAAATTAACAAATAAGACAGAAAGAACAGAAAACAATAAAGAAAGAAACCACTTGTTAAAAAAAAACACATTTATTTAAACCATGCCTACAAATTATTTCTGTATGTCTGCACACAGCCTTTATTCAATTTTACTATTCCTATTAAAATATTTTCATTATTCATGTGCTATTTACCTGATATGTAATAAACATTTAAGCAGAATTCGTTGCATTTAAAAATCATTTCCTTTAGTTCATATCAAAAGTGCATATAAGTATGCAAACAATGTACTAATCAAATAAATGTATACAAGTTAGTTAGCTAAGAAAGATAAAAATTAGCATTTGTGACTCCTATTAATTTTATTTAGAAAATTTTATTTCTCTTTAATTTTTTCATAAAATAAATAATACATTCTCTAGTTAAAATCTCTACTGAGATGTAAAAGAATAAAATGTATTATCCTATGTCATCCATTGTCTAAATTTTCCATCTTTATTATTCTTCTTTTCCTCTACTATTAATTATTTACTCTTTTTGTCATCAAATTTTATATCTTTCACATATGAATGAAAACGTGAATACTTTGTGTCTGTGTCTGGATTATGTCATTTAGCAAAGTGTTCTGCAATGTTATTTGTGGTAAAATTTAATTTAAGAAAAACATTATTCCCATTTTACTGAATGCTTGAAATGTTATTCTTTTAGCTGTCTTGATTTATTGAGTTCAGTTGAATTGAAATGCATTACTGAAGAGCTTTCTTGATATATTATTAGCCTGCCATGAATTGAATATTTTAAAGAAATAATTCAAACTATCAACACAATCAAGGTACTGGCACACCAATAAAATCTCATTGTGTGCCTTTTTTTTTTTTTTATCTTACTCATAAACTTGCACCCCCCAAAGTGCAGCAAATGATTATCTATTATCAACTTTCTAAGTCAATGAGTACTAACTAAAATTAAATAATTTTCTATAGATGCAGTTTAGCTAAAATTATATGCATTTTACTGATTTTTCAAATAATAGTTTGTTTCAAATTGGTTTTGTTGTTTTCTGTGTTTTTCTATTGATTATTTTTTCATTATACTATTTTACTTATTCATCTTAGTTTTTATTTTCTCTGAATTATTGTTTTGCTAAGAAGCAAACTCATATCATTGATGTAGGATATTCTTCCTAATATACAAATTTCCTGCAAAACATAATCTTCCAAGTAGCACTCTAAATTTCTTTTCAAATTTTGCTGTCTTTTCCTACTTGTAACTTTAACTCTAAATATTTTCCAATAAAGGATGATTTTCTTGTTGTTTCCTGGATTACTCAAAAGTTTCTAAATATCTAGGAATTGTGTATGGATTTATTGTTCTCATTTTTTAAGCCAATGAAGTTGGAATATTTAATTATTTTAAACTGATAGAGGATTTGTTTTAATTCTATAATGTACAATATTTTTACATGATTCTTACACAAATGGATGACATAATCTGCGATCATGCAAAATGTTCTATAAATGACAGCTAAGTAAATTTGAATGCCACCAATATTAAATTTCTTTTGACTTTTGTTTTCTGAGGAGGGATGTATTCTAGCCATTTTTATATTATTTTCAATTTATGAACTGTTTAGTGTTACTAATGTGTATATGTGTGTTTTCCATAAAAACAGCAATAATACAAATTTAAAAACCAATAAAATGTGGGGGGGATTTTCTTCATAAATCTACCAAGCACTAACTATCTTCCAATTTAACTAAATTTATAGTATCAGTTCTACAGGATAAATCTCATTTTACAGGATAATCAATCATACAATGCCACAGGGACAATTACAAATATAATTCTATGTCAATGGTTTTTTTTCTTTCATTTTCTTAAAGAACTTCCTTCATGATCTCCATCTTACATTATTTTCCAGAAGAAATACACTGTAATGCATACTTATTTGTCTGCTTAGTTTTATGATTTTTTTTTCAATTATGGATTCAAGCAAACTCTTTTGAGGTTGCTTTCTTGTGGTTTTCAACAAATATCTTGTGCTTTTGAGACAACAGATCTTTAATCTATGAGTTTATGGGTTTCATCACATTTGGAAAACATTTGTCCATATGTTTAACTGTATCTCTAATCTACCAGTGTCTCTTTCGGGGCACTCCAGTTAGCATTTGGTTTTACTTAAAGTTTCCCCAGAACTCCCTGATACTCAATTACTTTTTCTTTCTTCATTATATAGCAGCCACTACTTGATGCCTTGATTACAAATGCAGTATTTTTTATCCTATTATATATTTGTATCTCATATTTTTATTTTCTACCTGTAGAAGTTCAATGTCTATCATTGTTACTTCTTCTGTTTCTCTAATACCTCCTTTAATCACCTTGAACATATATGTTTCCAGTGACATCATAATTTCCTTCTCAATTAAAATTTGTTTTACTTTCTATTGCGATTTTCTTGTAAGAATGAATGTTGTACCTTTCTCCTAATACTTTTTATTTGATATCAGACATTGGAATTTTATTTCAAAGCTGTCTGATATTTTTATATGTCTATAAGTACTCTCAGTTGGTTGCTGGTAGCCCATTACTGTAATACTAGATGGAGGATCCTGATGCAAAACATCTCTGGAAATGCATTTGAGACCCCATCTCAGTCAATGGATGGATACAATTGCATCACCTTTAATCCTAGCTACATAGGAAGTATACATAGTTGGATCATGGTCCAGGCCAGACTTTGAATATGTAAACCACTGCTGAAAAATAAAAATACCAAAGCAGACTGGGTACATGGCTCAAGGAGAGCACCTTACTTGGTAGCACAGTATCCTAAGGGCAACTTTCAAATTATCTCAAACTTTGTTCTGGTACATCATTTATTTATATGGCAACAGTTTCATCATTTATATACTTTGTATTTAGGCTTCATTATGTGGAATAGCAGCAATATGTAAGGCAATTTTGTTTGTCCTCTAATGAGGCTCTATCCCTCTTGTATTATTATCAATATTCTTCATATTGATGGGTGTTTTTCTTCTCTCTGCTGCTAACACAGACCAGCCTCCATTCTGCAATATCTCTATAAAATTATTCTTCCCCTGTTTGGGGGAATTACTTTGCTTGGGCTCAGTCTCCAAGTGTGTCAGCTATTCAGAGAAAGACTGGGAATTTCTGTAGAGCTCTGTGCAATGCTTTGGTCTACATAATTCTCATCTTGAGACTTGTCTACCCATTAACATGATGTAAGTATTGTATATGTCATGAAAATGTCCTTTTATGAGACTGTTGGCTTCTATTGGCTACTATCTTTGTTGCAAAACCTGTGTGTCATAATTTCATTGTTCTTTTAGTTTGTTCCGTCTTGGTGCAATGTGTTAGTTTAATTACTTTTACAGATTACAAACATATTCTTAAGGAATAACACAATAAGAAATACATATTAAAATTTTATATGCTATATCAATCAATGTGTTATAATATTGGATGGTGATTCAAATACAGAATACAATATACAACTTGTAAATTCCCATTTTCCCTTTAGCACTACGTGTAAACATCCATTGTAAAACATCCATACTACTCCCAAGCAGCTTTCAGTATCTATATAAACACATAACAAATAATTAGTTATTACAAAGTCCTCACAAATGAGTCATTGCTTTCTTAATGTGACCCTAGGTATGGGTTATTGTTCTTGATCAGTATTTAGGAGGCTCTGTCTCTTAAATTAGCTATCTGTCAAAAGGTATTGCAGGAATTATAGGTATTAAAAACTGTGAACTACAAACAAAATATCTATCTATATCCCCTTAAAATGCAAACTTGGAAATCACAACCCTCAGTGTGTTGTTGTAGAGGTGTGAATTTTTTGACATGATTTGCTTATGCAGGCAGAAGTGTCACATTGCTCTTCTCCTGGACTGCTAAGACAGGAGAGAAATTATGCTCTTTTAAGCCACATGTAAGTGCAAAGAAATTATCTGTCTTCAGACTAAGTGGTTCTTGACTACCTAGTGGATCACACAACTTCTCATCTTCTACAGTGGTAAAAAATAAATCCCTGATGCTTAAACCACCTGGCCTATTAAATTATGTTGTAGAACATTCAAAGGAGATGAAGTTATATAGCTATATCCAGGTCCCAGTGGCCCATTTATTTAGGAGGCTGATATTCAGAGGAAAATATTTTGAAGCCATACTGAGGAAAAAACTCTGAAAGACTCCACCTACAAAAATAACCAGCCAAAAGCCAGGCTGGAGGTATGGCTCAGGTGAAAAAGCCCCAGCAAAGCAAGTGGGATTCCCTAAGTTCAAACCCCCATACCAGCCAAAAAGTGAATAAATGAAGTTGACACAGACTTGATTGCATAATTTCAAAGGTGATTATTAATTTTCAAATGGAAAATAACAGTATCTTATTAGACCAATCTGTGTGTGTGTATGTGTGTGCATGTGTGTAAAACACTGCAATTCTGTTTTTTCATGAACACTTAATCTTGTACTGTTTTTCTGAAGCTGCAAACAGGTCTTTCAATATTTAAGAAAAGACGTGTGATGAGTTACATGGCAATTCTCTTTTGCCATGAACTCTGTGTAATGGTATACTTATTACCTTCAGAATCTGGTGGTCAATTAAAATAATATTATAAATATTATTAAATAATAAATTTAAATAACATACATATTGTTAGGTCTATGTCCTATGGATTCTATAATTTTTATCTCTCTGAGGTTGCAGACACCCAAAATTCCAGTGATTCCTAGACCTCTAATTCTTCTGCTTCCATGTGAACTTCCTTTCCATCCTTTTTTTTAGGAAAACAGGATTCAGGAATCAATTCCCCTTTACTGATTTGCAAAACATAACCATTTCAATGAAAACCCAATGCCCTAGATTGATGTTGTGTTGATGTTACAAAAAGGTGTTACAATTCTGATTTTTTTCTTTCATCTAGTTCAAATCTGTTATTTGATGAATTTCATAAAGCCAAAATTTACCAAGTAAGCTTTATTTCTCTTCTGTACCACCATGGCTCTTTCCTTGACTTTCTGTACTTTCATTTTGGTTTAAGCTAGCATACAAAGCGATCATTCCTTAATGTTTGTCAATTATTTCTATCTAACATAATCTATCCTGTGTCATAGATACTAATTTAAATGAACCATTTACACTTCTATTTCATTTGAGTTTATTGTTTCCACTCATATATTCTAGAATATACTATGTACCAGTCACCATCAAAAAGGAAAACTAAATACTGGTTGGTGAAAGATTATCCACTGCACACCCTTTTTGTTACCTTGTCTTATTTACAAGTCCAGAGCAATCTGCACATGTTATTATGAAAGGTTGCTAAAGGAAGGCAAAGCATTGCTCTTCTTTTACACCTTGAAATCCACTAGTGCAACAACTGGTCTTACCAGTTTGTAGGAAGGCATTGAAACTGTGATTAAACAAAGATTGTATTGGACATCTGAGAGAACATTTCTCTGCAAGGTGTCATGAAACCATAAAACAAAAACTGAGTGTAATACAAATCACATTAGTGCAGACTTTATTTACAAAGAAGTATGAATCACTTTCAGAATCATGACCAAACCTGAAACCTGAGTTACTGTGAACTTAAATACTTTTGAAATTTTGTGGTGATGGCAATTTGAATTAATACCAAAAGAGTCACATATGATCAGATTGCCATGCTTCTTTTTCCCCCTCATCACTACTGAGTTAGTAAATAGTAGTAATCTCCCAAAGGAAGAGGTTCTTGGAATGTGTCCAAAATAAAGAAATCATAGTAAGCATCAGAGATCATGCATACTTATTTTCACTAAACTTTGGACCATCCACTTTAAGTTGTTATTACCAAACTTTGCTCATGCCGAGACTCTTCCTAATACCAAGAGTGTCACACTTTAGTGCAAACCCCAGAGCTTTAACTCAAATCCAGGAATTAATATATTTCTAGACCCTCAGGAAAAGAGGCTCAGCTGTCTAAAATCCAGCCAACCCTTAAAGAAGGTACAAGTTCACAGTGAAAGAATTTTTGTTCATATGAATGAGTAACAACCAGAGCTGTCAAAAGATCTCAAAGATATTATTTTCACATACAATATTAAAGTGTAAAATAGACTATAAAAAGTATAAAAGATTAGAATATCAAATCACTATATCTGGAACATCCTTAACCTGAAGGACAAACTTTTGTAGACATTTAGCAACTGTTTAATTTCCAGAAATATTTTGACTAATTTCTTTTCTTGAAGTTTTCCTTAGGTTCTGACATTGTGAATTTTATGTGGGATATGGCTGGATTTTCTTTGTCTCCTTTTGAAGAAAGTTGAGCTTTGTTTGTGAAGGGATCCAATTACTTATGATACAATATGTTTTTTGAGGCTGCCTTTTTAAAGTGCTAGATGCCAAGATTTTCAGAATCTGTACCCCAAAGAAGTTTGAAACTTACTATGGTACTAACTGTGTGACTTATTATGACCTTTATAATGTTCAAATCCCGTCAGAATTTACATGTGTCCTGTGTGAAACAGGGAAGCCTTAACAACCAACATCTCTCTATTTCTTTGGGTTGTCATCAAATCACTTTGGCCTGTGCATGAACATTTTACTTTGACTCCACATGCATGGTAACTCACATACTGATATCAGAACAGCTATCTGAGATCCGATCTTAGTGTTTTGAGCTCAGGAGCACACTTGTGTTTTCTTTTAGTTTCTTTAGTGTGACTTAGGTTAATCCCAATCATTATGTAACTCACTGAATTGCAGTCATTATATCCTTTTGTTCCATAAGCGAAAGTCATTGTAATCTATGTTTAGTTGTTTTATTATAGCTACTTCATAGTGGATGGAAAAGTAAATACTTTTAATTGATATAATATAATTTGGAGTATTTTCTCCAAAAGGTGCTTTAAACTTGGGAGACCATTTTGTTGATCATTTTTAAATATTGTATAATTAAATAATATATGTTATATAATTATATATACTATAGCTTATATAAATGTAAGATGGCATATAATTACATGATGTATATTATATATAAAAACATATATATTTGCAACCACCTACTTTTGTGTCCTTGTATCCTCTTCTTTAAACCACAATACCTTATAGTTCTAGATTGATCTAGAATCACTTTCAATACATTCACTGGAAATTGTTTGAAGTATCCTCTAGTTGTTTCATAGTGTTTAGTTATTGTATTTGTTTGACCTGCTTCTGTGTGTGTGTTGTCCGTGTACGTGTGTGTGTGCTCTACACTACTGAAAATATAACATTAGTGACTAGCATGACTTGGGGAAAGCCACTTTCTAAGACTTTCCCAGTTTGTGATTATTCTCTTTTTAGTTTGCCATTATCTGAAACTTAATCCTTATTCTGTGAGTACTTTCCTTCACACTTCTGTGAATTACTTACTCCAGATACTTTCTGTTGAGGGCATATGGCAATGTTTCAATTGGTAGTGAAGATGTTTTATTGTGTGAGCTCAAGATGCTATTTTCAACTTGATGCTCAAAATTTATTTTTTACATAGATCTTAAAAATATATCATGCATAGGGGAGATGGTTTTTGCATTTTAAATGCTTGTTTTTAAACTGCATTATAAAGACTGATTTTTTGTAGTGTCATGCTTCACTCTGCAACTGTGAGCTTCATTTTCTTCTGACTAAATACTGTGATAGTCCCCGTAGTACATAAGAATTAAATGCAATTTCCAAGTTTCAATGTGGACATCTCCCTAAAGAACTTTATTAAATATCCCCTCTGGCTGTAACATGTTGGGTTTTCAGGCTTACACATTTTGTGCTTTCTTTTTAATGTAAGCTGCACTTACATTGCCTCTTCGACATTAAAATTGTCTTTCCTAATAATTTATGCAGTTTAGGTGTTCCCGAATGTGGAAAGTTGATGAACTATAATGATGCGGATTAGTCAAACACAAGAGGCCCATGCTTCTAAACCTAGCTACTTTAAGAGACTGAAATGAATGATAAATGACTCAAAGTCAGCCCAGGAAGAAAATCTGCAAGACAACTTCTCCAATTAACCAGAAAAATTGTTGGAATGGAGTCATGGCTCTAACAGTAAAACTCTAGCCATGAGTTAAAGCAAAACAAAAACAAACAAGCAAAAAAAATGTTGAATACTAGTTAAGAATTTAAGTGTTCAATTTGTAAGACTTAGAGATGAAACTACTGTCCTCCTAAAGTAATGTACAAAACATTATTCAGTCTAAGCCATCTTTATTTTTGTTATGTTTAGATAACACTTTTATTCCCCAACTTTGATATAGATGCAAATGATTTTTGAAATAAAAATATGTTCTTCCTTATTAAAATGTTTGTATTCATTTTATTATAGTGGAAATTTCTTCCACAACACTGGAAATGAATCCCAGTACATACTCTTTAATGACAGCAGACACTAAAATTCAGCAGCTTTAGCAGTAATTCATTTTCAGAACGAACTGTCTTTCTTTTTGACACAGAGAACTAGTCTCAAGAAAGTCTCAGGGAGAGGATTATGACCTTGTGTAGACCCAGAGGCCATTTATTTCTGGTGAGCCCATGCCAAGAGATGAATTATTGTTCCACTATCAAATCCACTCTCAGTCTTATGTCATCAGAGAAGAAGAAAATATAGAACTCTCAAAGCAAACTTAGCAAAATAGCTTGGAGATTTAAGGCTGGAAAGTGTGTGTGTGTGTGTGTGTGTGTGTGTGTGTGTGTGTGAAAATTTCAGCTAAGCCTCTCCAGACAAATATATTCAGTAACAATATATAATTGTGTAAAGACTTACAAAATATCTCTCTTGAAAAAATCTAAATTCTACCTTTATATAGGTATTGATCTACATCCTGATAATTCCTAGGCTAGTTCTGAGAAAGAAATGGGTCTATTGTGACAAACACATTTTAAAAAATGGCATTAGAGGAGTCTGAGGCAAGTATCTTTGGGTTTTTATTGTGTGTGAAACTGAAAGCATGATTTTCAGAAATCTCCCACTAAATACAACTTCCAGAGTTCCTTTCAGTATGAAGGTGGACTAGGCTTCTTTTGGGGTAACAACTTAACATGCAAAATAATATCTGATACAAAAACCAAACAAATTTTTTAAATATTTGAAAAATGATGTATTAGAACATACTTGTTTGTTTTTGCTCACTTCTTTGCTTTTTGTAGCTGACTATAGGGAAAGATTAGATTTAGAAGTAAGTATGATTCTTGCATAAATATAGTGAATATGTTTCCTATGTATGAAATATGACAAAATATTAATCAGAAAGTTGCAAATCTGGCATAGGTAAAAACAGGAAAAGTTTCTAGTGCTTTACCATAATTTAAAATTTGTCTGAAAGGATAACCTTACATTTGTAGACCAATTAAAAATGGCTATTGTATTCTTGTGGCTTGTGGAAATCCATTCATGTGTATGTGTGTGTGTGTGTGTGTGTGTGTGTGTGTGTGTGTGTGTGTCTGTGTGTCTGCATGGTATATATATATATATATATACACCATATACCATATACCATATATATATATAGATGCATATCTTACCATGTAAATTTCACTATAGAATATGTCTTTGATTGAAATGTGTTAAGTACACCATGACCTTGAGAACAATATCTTGCTGGGAAAAATGTAAGTCTGCTGAAAAAAATGGCCAGGGGGAGAAAGAGCATCAATGCTATGTGGGATGATATTGAGGTTGTCTTGGGAAATGGAGGGGAGTTCTGAAAAGGAAAAGGAATGCCCCCCTGTGAATTAGAGAAACCGAAAAAGTATTTTTGATGTAATCTTTACCTACATCCCCAATCCTAAGCATCTCTTTTTACCCTCAAAAAGGGAACTGAACACCACATTAATGCTTCTGTCACTAAATTAGTTATGTTAATGTATTTTATCTAGTAATATTAAAAAAAAGCAGTTTGGGAAAAATGTATTTAATAAAATAAATTGGAGAGAGTAACATTGGATGCTCTGTATATGAAATAAAAATACAGGTTTCTCAATTAAATTTAAATCCCTCAGAATTAAATACAGTTGTTTTATTTTCTCCCATGAAATAACTTAAAAAACTTTTATTTCCTGATGGTTAATTGGAGATAATAGTCTCTTGGAATTTTCTGCTTACGGTAGTTTTGAACCATAATCCTAAGAACTCAGTCTTCTGAATAGTCAATATTTTAGGAGCCATGAGTTGCCAGAAACGTCAACAAAGAGGATAACTCTGATTTAAATAAAATTACAATTACAAATTCCATTCTATATTCACCTGACAAAGCTATATGTGTTGGAATTTGTTAAAAGAAAGAAAATTATGAGAATAATAAGATAAAAGACAAAATAATGGATGTGGATAGGTTTTATACGTCATAGAAATGTTCAAAAACACTGAAATTAAACTTCAATGTATTGAATAACTTCAAATGAAATGTATTTCATGCCAAAATATAATTAACCCTTGCCAATTTGAGTTCTAGAGCTCATTGAAGTCCACAAAATAAAACTTGTGCAAATCATTTCATGAGGTAACACATTAAATAATATGATAGGAAGCATGAGTAATGGCTGGCATATAGTGATAAATTGGAGAACAATATATAATCCTGATCTCAGCATGTCAGAAGTCAGAGGTTCAATCAATGTCACCCAGACATTTCTCTCTTTCCATTTATTTAGAACTTGCTCCCTTCTCACACTGGGAACATAACTGTGGCCTATCTTATGCTTTTTTTCTCATGTTCACATTGAGCAGGAATGCTTATATTTTTGTCCACAACAGTATTACACAGATTTTATTGGGTTGTTTTTGTTTTGCTTGAATTGCATGCCTATTACCTTTGAACAAGATGATATGTTCAGGGAGAAAATATTCTGATTGGCCCTATGTAAGCTATATGTTCACAGTTTGTGTAAGAGATGAAGTCATTTGACATTGAAGCAATGAGGAAAGATGATGGGTCCTGAGAGGACACTGGTATATTATTTTCCAAGGATCTCTCAACAATTTCATGACCAAAAACAAATAGCAATACAAGAAAAGGAAAAGGAAATTGTCTGCTGTAATGTTTAAACAGACTATCTTTTGCTTTTGCTTTGTAGAGCACTTATACCAAATGACATTTGGTCATACACAAAAGAATTACAAAAATCAGAAGGGTTATAATATCACTCAATCCTATCCATTCTTCTGCAATTGGCTCATGTTCATGCTTCTAGTTCTACAGACTGCACTACCCCAGTCTATGATAAATTCACCCTCTCTGAGGATGCCATATATTTCATAGGTGGTTTTCATACATGATCCAATTATTTAGCTCTTTTCATAGTTGCATCAGTGATCTCCATTAACTCTCACACAAACAGTAATAATACTCACTGAAACATATCAACCAAGCAGGGTTGGACACAGAAGTTTATGAATTAGACAATAAAGAATTGAATCAAATCAATGTGTTGTCTTTGAAGTTATAACATCAATGTGTTAGTTGAAGTGCTAAATAGCAGTTTAGATTTGTGAATTGAAAACATAGCAATGAGGTCAGGCCTGAAAAGAAAAGAAATTGTTCATATATAAAAACAATATAAATTTATCTGTAGCTTCTATTATTGATGATGTTCTTGTATCACTTTCCTGTGGTTGTACCTACACTATCTCTGTAATCTTATCTGAGTATATTGGAAACCGTGTATACTGGTTTTGGAAGTAGGAAATTGAAAGGGAATACCAAATTTGAGTGGCACAGGGTAAAAAAAGACAAACAACTAAAAAAGCAATACTTGCAAAACTGTTTGGTGTAAGTGAACTGAACACCTCGGGGGTGGAGGGAAAGGAAAGGGGGAGGAAGGAGGGGGGTATGAGGGACAAGGTAACAAACAGTCCAAGAAATGTATCCAATGCCTAATGTATGAAACTGTAACCTCTCTGTACATCAGTTTGATAATAAAAATTTGAAAAAAAAACAATATAAATTGCTAATTTTATGTGAGTAATTTTATGAGAGCTAAAACAGATTTTTAGGGAATTCTTATGCTTTACCTTTAGAAATACAATAATGATGTTGCTTATGCTTAAAGTCAGGAACTGTTGTTCCATTTTGGTTGTGTAGAAACTAAGATTTAGAGGGTAAGGTTGTTTTGCCAAAGACCATCTTTTGCAAGGGACTGAGTAGGTAGTCTGAGTACAGTGTCTGTGTTTGTAACTGTAACCCCTCTATACATCAGCTTGATAACAATTTCTTTAAAAAATAAAAAAAGAAAGAATAAACCCCACTACTTAAAAAAAATCATCTTGAGCCAGGCATCAGTGGCTTACACCTTTAATTCTAGTTACTCCAGAGGTTGAGATCTAAAGATGGTGGTTTGAAACTACCCTAAGTAGTAATGTCCATAAGACTCTTATTTTCCAATAAGTCAGCAAAAAGTTGAAAGAGGAAGTGTGGCTCAAGCTGTAAAGTGCCAGTCTTGATAAAAAAAAAAAAATTCAACTGAGAATGGATGCCCAAAGTATTAGCACAAAAACAAACAAACAAAAATATCATCTTATAAAAAGGATATGTCCGTTCAGAATGGCATGCAGATAGAGTAATATTTTCAAGTCTATGTGTATCAATTAAACCAAACACATATAAGGAAACAAGTGCCAAACCATGAGTGTGTGGTGATATTTATTGGCTTTAGGCACATTGAGATTATTTTATTTTATTTTTCTCCAGTAACAGCAAGGCTGCAATGATTTTTGGCGTATGCATATTATCTTCTCGTTCTTTGCTGCAGTTGAAACAGCTGTTGAACAAGTATGTCATTTAAAAAATAATAACTCTAGATATCTCTTTGGGAAGTAGACATTAATACTCCTACCAATATTGTGTGAATGTGTATATTCCATCAGTTCATTCCAGCACAGCTGTGTATTTAATGTCTGTCATCCTTAAATGATAGACAATATAATTTTAATATTACTTAGTTATTGAGTATTAAAAATTAAGAATAGAAATGCTTTTCATGTAACTATTAGGAACTCCTTATGTGTTTGGATGTGGATCTGATCACTGAAAATCACAAGACAAACAATAAATTAGACATTCTTAGTGTCTGAAAAAGCCTTTCTCCATGTTGTCCCATCATGCATTCTCTTTCAATAATATTAACTAACATTAATTCAAGATAAATTTCTTCTAAACTCCATTTACTTTGCTATATTTTTGCCATACAGAAACCTTGAGCATCTATATTTGTCTTGTAGACAAATGCATACACATTGAAGGAAATGAGTGATGATGGTGAGGAGGAGGAAGAGAAAGGGGAAAACAACAATAACAATGATAGCAATGCTGCTCCTTTTTTCTTAATGAACATCTCTGGGTTGAACTACCCTGTTTATTGGAACTAGAGAAGGGAAGAACATCAGAATGGAGAGAGAATGGGTAAAAGGCAAACCAATGCAACAGCAATACTTGCAAACCTATACGCTGCGTTTGAACTGTACAACTTATGAGGGGAAGGGATTGGGGAGGGAGGAAGGAGGGAGAAAAGTGACGTAACAAGTTTGACAAGAAATGTACTCACTGCCTTACCTATGAAATTATAACCCTTCTCTACATCACTTTGAGAATTAATTAATTTAAAATATAAAGATTTTAAGAAGCTGGGTTCCAGGGGCTTATGTCTATAATCCTATTTACTCAGGAGGCTGTGCAGGAAAGTTTGTGAGACCCTGATCTCCAATTGAACAAAAAAGGACAAAAATAGAGCTGTGACTCACATTGGAGAGTGCTATCCTTGAGTAAAAAAAAAAGCTCAGAGACAGCACTGAAGCCCTGATTTCAAGGTCCAAAACTGGTACA
This sequence comes from Perognathus longimembris pacificus, assembly GCF_023159225.1. NCBI lineage: Eukaryota > Metazoa > Chordata > Mammalia > Rodentia > Heteromyidae > Perognathus > Perognathus longimembris. Next base: position 48,002,003 of record NC_063174.1, on the reverse strand, counting down.
CCACAAAATAAAAATGAGAAAATATTTTTCTAATGGATGGTATCCTATAGAATTACATGCGATCTAAAAAGCAATTTTAGAATGAGTTTTATAATCTGTTTTGGGCTTTCCTGTTATAAGTTTTGCCTCAGAGTCCTTTTTCTTTGAATTTCAAATGGTTTATCTTAAATTTCATCCCTAGAATCTAATCAGCTACTTTATTTTAGAGCCAGGTTAAATTACATGAATCAGTCCAGGTATAGTTCTCATTATGTATGGATTCATACAAATGTTCAATATTTTCTCTTTTTTAATGTTTTAAAAACATTTATCTCTAGATATTTTTGCTCTGCTTTTTGGACTATGGTATCATGTTTCTGTAGATTCTCTCATAGAAAGGATTCACACAGCATGTTATTTTGTTTAAAAAATGAGCAACACAAATATTTCTTTTGACAGAGATTTCAGCAAATTCTCAGGGCTGGTTCTTGGTGTTTTGGCTTATATTTTATATAACATTCAAACTAATTAGTATGAACTTAGAATTTTTAGAAGACTATGGGGCTTAGATTTGGAAGTTTGCTTTATATGCCCAACTGGCTTCCTATATTAACCAAATATATTGACTAGGAGACAATGACACACACACAAATCTTCCATCCTAATATATCTTGAGAATGAGCATATTTGAGCTATTTCTAGCTAATTAGTAGTGCTAAAGCAGGTGAACATTTTTCTTTTACTGAAAACATCAATACTTTCAATGTCTTCTCTTGAGGCACAAGTGGCTCATCAGCTTCAAAAAATTCACTTTATAATTTAGTTATACTTTAATGTGAACCTTTCCTAGTCAACTATTACTAAAGTACTAATTGTCTCTACTTTCCTTCATTTCAAGGGTAGAACAAGTGAGACAGAGACACACAATTACATGAAGTTAGTGTATAAGTGAAAGTGTGTCTTAGGTAAAATGGCGTGTGTGGAAGTTAAAGTTTTCATCTGCAAAAGCAGTGAATAGACTAATTTTTATTATATTATATGGAACCCATGGATACAACTCAATAAATCGGTGGTGGTTTCCAACTATATCAAGTATAGATTGGTAAAGACTAATAAAAGGGTAATTTAATTCTGAAAAGACTCAATAAATGAATGTTAATCAGCAGATATGCTTATATGGAGCTGTGAATGCAAAAGTGTATTCTTCAGCACCACAGTTTCTCATTGTGCAAATAGTTTTTTGATAGGAAATGTAACCAGGAATTACTGGGGAAATAAGTTGTGAAGTGTTAAGTGAAACAAAAGTGAAATGCTTTCATTACAATGCATCTAACCTGGTGGTAAGCATATGATGTCTTGTCTGCTAGACCAAACATACACGGAACAGCTAGATACAACATTAAGTAGGCCAAGGACAGAGAGGGAAAGAAACAAGAAAGATCTGGAATTATAAAAGATAAGATAAGATAAAATAGGTACATGCACCAGGTGCATTTTACTTCTGGCAGATCAGATCCTCAATCATAAAGCATGGTAGAGTAGACACAAACCAGTCTTCGATTTGAGAGTTCAAGAAACATGTTGGACAAGATTTTAGTGAATCCTAAATATTCTTTGAGTAACTTGGTGATTGCTTAATAAAGCTCTTGCTCAGTGGACCACAGTCACCTTTAGGTCATTTACTAATTAAAAGGTTTACAATGATAAATGTGTATCTTTTGGCCTCAGAAATATCTCTAAGTGACCCATGCATCATTCTCAGGAAGGTAACTCCAAAAGAACACCATGACCACTCAAAGTCTACTGTATCTCTAACAAAATATGGCAGGACTGCATTGAAGCTTTGATAATTACCAGACAACAAACACAGCTCTCCTAATGCCAGTTGCGCTAATTTACTTTTACTTCTCTGACTCTGAGTTCTAATGGAATTCGTTTGTCATTTGCTTTTAATTAGCATTACAAACAATGGAGAAATAGTCTCATGAGAAATAAAGCTACATATTCACAACGCGATATTTAGCTCTAGCTCCAACAGTTGTAGTAGTTCTTACATGTAGTAGTTCTTACATGAGACATGCATATCGGTATTTTCAATACATACTTCCTTTTTAAACATTTTTAAAAAGCCCTATGCTGGTGGCTCATATCTTTAATACTAGCTGCTCAGGAGAATCATGGTTCAAAGCTAGCTCAATGTGGAAAATCCATGAGACTCTAATCTCTAGTTAACTATCTATCAAAAAAGCAGGAAGTGAAGTTGAGCCTCAAATAGTAGAACATCAACTTTGAGCAAAAACTTCAAGGTATAGCATGTAGGCCCTGAATTCAAGCCCCAGTAATGATACAAAGAAAATTACAGACCATTCGAACACTTAACTACAGTTGAATAATCTACTACATGTGTATTTCTGAACGACTTAGATGGTTTTCTGAAGTAAAATCTGCTGCCAGTTTCTTTGTCTCTGAGGACAGAAATGAAGCAACAAATTCATTCTCCTGCTACAAGTTTTACAAGATCCCTCTGTATTTCCCCCTCTTCATTCTAAACCATTGCCTGGGTTGCTTTTTACTGCCTTCACACTTCCCGTTAACATATGAACCTCCTGCCCCATAGAGAAGTAGAGGAAAGGAAGAGGGTAAGTCAAGAGAATTGTCATCTGGAGGGCTAAAAGTTGAAAGAGAGACCAATTTTCATAAATGAGAGTTTAGCAGTTTACTACGCTTAAACCCATTTTCTGCTATAAGGCAGAAACTCAAGAAGAAGGAATTCTCCGAAAATAATAGTAGTGGAGAAATCTGGGAGAATAATAAACCTGGAGGTTTTGAGATTCAATAGGAATTAATCTTGACTTTCCCCAAATAAAAATTAAGGAACTGTATTTCCATACCTGGCCATGTATATTTCTTTGTGAAAACAATCCAAGCCTATGGATAGATTTCCAAATGTTTTACCAGAAGTTACCTTTATTAAAAGCTTCTCAAGCTCTCAAGCAATGAAATTTACATTGTTAAAATACATTCTTAAAATGTTTTAAAATCATGAACGTAGAAATCAATGATAGGGATTTTAGGATATTTATCAATCTAAGATATTAGTATAAATGCATATTGGTCCCTTTGCTCTAACAGTGTGTATTCACCAATATCTAGAGACAATTTGTTCTCATGGAAACTGAGAGGAGAATGTTGTTACACTTATTTGAAGAAGTTAAGGATGTCACAAAATAAATTATATGCAGTTCAACCATCACCAAAATCTGTGTGTGTGTGCACACATGCGCATGTGGACAGGATATGTTATCAACAGTATCGTAGTTGAACAATCCTAATGCACTAAAACTACGGAAAAAGAAATTACAATTTGACTTAATTTCATTTTAAGAGGTATTATTGGTTTAAATAAATAATTCTTCTCAAGTATATAAAATTTGTCAGGGAATTATTTTCTCATAAAATAAATGGAAACCAAATTATTATGAGCAAGTAAGAAACAAAGAGTAACCAAATACTTTGTTTTACTCATCTAGCTTGCTATTCATAGCAAAGAATTGATTAGGTTATTTAGCCCCAATTTAAGATCCAGGTGTCCTGTGGAAACTACACTACCTTTACCAACTCAGCACTTAACTATTTGGAAGTGGAATCTGTACGCAAGAGCTAATCAAAACATTGAAGGACTTTGTTATACTAACATGGGACAGAGACAGCTCTTTGCTTCAACCTCATTCCCTACATCTCTATGTCTGTTCTACGTTAGGTATCATGCCCATGATAAAATTCTGTTTATCACTCATAGGAGAACATTTCACATTTTTCAAAACACCGAACAAAAGCATATAAGTATTTATAAATTCAAAAATAAGAGATGAATTAATAGAAAAATCAAGGAAGGAAAGCATTGATGGGAGTTTATGATAAAATAGTGAAGCACTTTGGAGAGTGTTTATGTTTAACCATTAGTGTTTCATGAAATACACAATCAAGAATAGGATTTATGAAATGCACAATTAACTGAGTAATAGGAATATGAGGCAGTATTAAGAGAAAATATATGGTTATAAAAACTGTGTGCATATATGTGTAAAAATGGAGTATTGCTCTACAGAGATATTTGTGTAATAAATTAAATAAACCTAGATATTAGTGTGCAAATTATCATCTTGAAGTGATTTAAATGTGATCATTGATCTTGAAGGTTTGAATTTATGAAATTTACATTGTTAAATTATGTCTTAAATGTTTCAAAATCAATATATTAATACAAGAATTTTAGGCAGGAATAAAATTGTGAGTTCTTAGAGCCAAATTTGTTCTAAGATGAACTTATAATATTGTTAAAATGCATTAGATTTGTGGAAGGTTTAACATGTACTTACAACACATGGCCACCATCAAAGAAAAGAGGTATTTACACAATTACAAGCAGACTGTTTTCATACATTCCTATAAGCAATTCATTTATCTTCAGGTATGAGTAACTGTGAATTTTAGTTTTCATGACTCTGTGGAAAATATTAATTGAAGTAAAGAAATCTGTTTGTGAATTCTGGCCCATAATCTTTAAAATACAAAGTTAGTAGGATGTAGTTAGCTTGTGGAAAATAAACAGTCCATAATAAATCACTGAACAAGGAGTTTGTAATTGTTCCTGGTGATGATGTGTATTCTTTGAGGACAAAAAAAGCAGCTGTGCATCACTCTACCATAGTGTCACCAATTTTCATACTATACCAACAGAGCTCTGGATAAAGCATGAAAATCAGTGCTGTAACAAGAACCCAAACTTCTCTGGGGTAGTACCCAAGTAACACTTTCATTTGGGTTGACTTACTCAAGGATGTATAAAATGCTCAATCTTTTCATTCATATACAAACAAACAGGAAGAAGCTAAAAGGAGCCAAATTCCTAGGCCACACTATGGTTGACCACTCAGAATTCAATAGATGAAGACAGAACTGCTTTCACTGTAGTTATGTTTTTTCCTTCACTCCTTCACTCCTTTTCTCACTAACTTTTCTCCTTTCTTGTCTTTCTCTCTCCCCTTGTCTTTATTTTCAAAGTCAAATTGTCTTTGTGCATCTCTATGTCCCTTTCTCTCTCTGTCTCTTCTCTTTCTCCCCTCTCTCCTGTCTCTATATGTCCATCCTTCCCCCTGAAATGCAACTGTAGCAGAGATATGTTGGTTATTTTATTGATTTTATGTAATCCTATAGCCTGGTGCACAGTAGGAGCCCAAAAATACTTTGTGAATGAATGAATAATTCTTATTTTTATATAGTTTTTAACTATGTATTCAAAGGCTTTAATCAGTATATTACAGAGGCCAAAGCAATAAAAATTATGATGCCATCTGCCTCATCACTTGCCCATGAAAATTTCTCTGATCACTATAGAAATGATTACAATACCAAAGGGAAGGGCAAAAATCTTTGATGAATTACTTCTCATGAGAAAGATGGTTAGAGGTAGAATTAAGTGTGTTTCCTAGAGCCTGGCAGTGGATGTTTAAGCCAACATAGTGTGATGTATTTTATGTACTGAATCAGGCTTGGCCCCTGGGAGCCATCACCTACTGAATTAAATTTAATCACCTATGTTCATTTATTATAGATTCCCCAAAGGCTTTTTTTTCATGGTTCTGGGCAGCTGTGTTGATTTCCTTTCAGTTTTTTTCCCCCTAACTTTTTAACCTTGGGGCAGTTTTTCTTCTCTCTAGGTTCATTCATTCCCACTGTTTTTTGCTAACATAGTGACCACAGGTATTTTGGTAACTGGCAAACATGTATTTTAATCAAGTCCTTTATTTTTTAAGCGAATATTTTGCTGAAGAATGTCAGGGTTCATCACAGGAATTCTTGCCTTTAGTGAACATTTTTTTTCCTTGTTAAAAATGTAATTTGCTAAAGGATGAAGTATTGAAGCTGGAGATTTGGGGTGCTAATCACAACAAAGTGACAGCTACTCGGCAGCCATTTAACCAGAGGTCATGATTTTGCATTAACTTCTTGATAACCCACACATTGACCACTGCCCTGTTCTTTCGTCTCCTACATGAAAGCCATTGTTTTATTGTTCTCATATAGACATTTTGAATGAAGTAGATTGTTTGCAAATTGTTCAAAGAAGTGTCCGTATTTTCTTTCAGGTCAGTGTAGTTTGATATTTTTCATCATTTTGTCCAACAATAGCAACTTTCTTGTCTCATTCAGAGTTAACAGGTTATTGCTCTGGGTTTTAAATCACATTCATTCATTCATTCCATAAAATCTCAGCATCTGTAATGTTTGATGCATAAACACAATTCTCATACTTCAAATGCACAAATTATACAGAAACTTAATTTTGTGGTAGTTAATATTATGTTGTTATTGTGTCCAAATCAGAGAGCCAATCTTCTTAGTTGGACTTGGGTAGGATAGTCAACCTGTAGAAATAATTTACAGTTTGAGTTTTGATGAATATTTTATTGCATTCCAGGAAAAAGGAAAATGAATTTATATGTAAGTGCTTTGAGAGTGGAAGTTACTTGAAATGAATAATAAATTTGGGAGAAGATATGGTAAGTTGTTTTGTGATGAAACAGTTGGAATTTGAGAAAGATCTATGTATGGGTATGTAATATAATGTGTACTTATTGAAAGTCCAGTAGAATTAAACCACTGTAGTTCGAAGGTGCTATCCTTTATCTTAAAATAAAAAACAACTCCAATACGTAAGAAAAATGCATCAGAGAAAATGCAAACTGAAGAAATACAGACAAAATAATACATTTGTGTGCTAACTTAAAAGAATCTCAGACCTAGAGAAGTTTTAGTTTAATTCTAAATTTCTGAACATATATATGTGTGTATACATATGTTCAGATAGATATTGTACAGATGATGATAACATGGCCTCCTAGCAGTAGGAGAAATATTACCTTCTTCTTTAGTTGTTATAAATATTCCACCCTATAGATCAAGTTTCAAATATTTCTGTATTTGAGTACTTAACAAAGAGAAAATATTTATTTCTCAGAATTATTTAGGGGCTGAGAATAGGGCTTAGAAGTAGAGTGCTTGCCTAGCATGCACAAAGCCCTGGGTTCAATTCCTCAGCACCACATAAACAGGAAAATGTGGAAGTGGCTCTGTGGCTCAAGTGGAAAAGTACTAGCCTTGAGCAAAAAGAACCCAGAGGCAATGCTCAGGCACTGAGTCCAAGACCCAGGGTGGGCAGTAAATAAACAAACAATAATTATTATTTATTACTCTCTCCAGCAAGTAAGGTTATAAGTAATCATTATTTTTGAATTTTATTTAACAAAATGTTATAATTTAATAATAGAAAAAAGGAATCTTGGGAGGAAAGGAAAAACAAGGACAGAAGCAGAACGGTTAATAGGAGGGATGTATAAAGGATGATATAAGGAAGAAAGGTGGGGGACAAGAAGGGAGAAAGAAGAAAAATGGGAGAAAATGGGGAGGGAAGGAAGGAAAGATGGAGAAAGGGAGAAAAGGAAAGAGTGGGGTAGGAAATGAAAGAAGGGAAGGAGAGAGAGTGGAATGAAAAAGGAAGGAAGAAAGGTAGAAAGAAGGAAGGAAGGAAGGAAGGAAGGAAGGAAGGAAGGAAGGAAGGGAGGAAGAAAGGATAGGAGGGAGGGAGAAGGGGGTAAGGGAAAGGAGGAGAGGGAGGGTAGGAGAGGGGAGAGGGGAGGAGGGGAGAGGAGAGGAGTGGAGGGGAGAGGAGGGGGGCTTGAAGTCAGGGCCTGGACACTGTCCCTGAACTACTTTTGCTCAAGGTTAGCACCCTATCACTTGAGCAACAGGGCCACTTCTGGCTTTTCTTTTATGTGGTACTGATGAACAGAATATGGGGCTTCATGCATGCTAGGCAAGCACTCTACCACTATGCCACATTCCTAGCACATCATGTTACTGGAATGGTTAGAAACCAAATTGATATTTGGAAAATAAGATTTCCCTAATGGTTTTTCTATCCAGTTTATTTATTCTGAATCTAATAGCCATTAATATATTTTAAAGTCTGGAGAACTAAAGGAACCAGTGTGAGTTTCTTTATTCTCTTGTTTAAAAGGACTATAGGACCTTAGAATAATTGTAATTACTGAGAAATTGGCTTTACTCCTTCATTGTTCACGTTGTAGTGTCTTTATTCTGACATCCTTTCTACCACTGCCAAAAAATACTTCCCACAACAATGTCCTTGGGCATTTATAACAAGTACTCACTTTTAACAACTTAAACGTTTTTTTCGAGAATGAAAATTATCCAAATTGTTGCTTACAAACCTCCTGACTAAAAAAAAAATATACTTGGATAAGAGAAGATGATGAAGTTATAAAGTGATTAACAGTTGTTCTAGGACTTAAGTAGGAGTAGTCTACACAGATTTTAGCTTTCAATTTTGTGTTATGATCATAGCTTTTTAAAACCAGGCCTCTCTAATTTAGGTAATCTACTTCAAAGTATAATGTATGGATAACTCTATTTCATTGGCTCTTTGAATAATGTTTTATTATTCGGTGATTGTATTCAGAACCAGCTGGACAAAAATAAAAGAATACAGGATTTGAAGACAAGAGACTTGGCATAAATGTTCTTTTACTCCAACTCAAAATGACCTGAATCAAATTCTTAGCTTCATTGGACTTCTCTTTTCTCCTGTGTATACCATCAAAGGTTATGATTAGTTTATCATTTCCACCAACCTTGTAGCTTCAAAATAACCCATTATGTATAAACTAAGAATATTAAGCTGAAGTAAATTATCATATTTTTGGATACTATCCTGCAGGGTTGTAAAGATGAATTACATGGAGCCAGGGGTTCATTCTTTCTTTTTTCTTCAAAGTGGACACGAAGAGAATAAGAGTTCATCAAAACTGTGTTCCTAGGGTCCACATCTAAATTAGTTCTTAAGACATAAAGCATTCTAGAAAGTAATGGCATTACTTCTAGAAGTTGGTTCTGATATATTAATCAACTGAATTCCAAGAATTAGTGGAGTTTTAGAGAAATTAATAATGATTATAGATATTTTGCTGAGAAGACAATTATGCATATGAGGATATCATTTACCAGTGTTAACTTTCATTTAATTCCCTATGTTTTGCAAAGGCCACCTCACTTTCTAGTTGTCTCTCCCAACATATTTAAACAGAAATTTATAATAGTTAGGACAGGTAAAAATAGCATCACTTTTTAAAATTAAATACAAACTTTAAAATTCACAAAAGACAAGCATAAGATGGGTGCCTGAATTAATAACACAGGTAAAAATGATAATAATGATGGTGATTTAATGGTGATAAAAATAGTAACTCATATAGTATTTATCACAAGCTTTGGTAAGCATTTTTGTCAATTTCTCATTAAACCTTCCAAATAGGTAAAAGAGATGTTCTGACATGACCTTGTAGATGAACAAACTTTTTAATATTCAGTAAAAAGGCAAATGGAAGAATTAAGAACAAAAATACTTTTAAATGTTAACGAAATTAAACAAAACAAAACAAGATGTTGCCTGTCTTCTTATTGCTTTGCATTGATTCTTTACATAGCCTATGTATAATTCCTGTGCTCCATGTATGTATGGAAAATGTCTCTTTTCCTTCTTTCCACTGAATTAATTTTAACTATTCCTTTTGATGGAATAGAATTCTAAATTTTAATGATATCCCATTTACCAATACTTTCTTTCCAGAGTACTGCTCTCATTAAGAAACATTTTCCTACCTCTGGTCATGAAGAAATTTTTTTGTGAATAACATGCTGATAGGTTTATGTTTTCACAATTAAATTTTAAGTGATGATGGAAATTTACCTACTCATACCATATCTAAACATCAGCATAAAAGGTCATTTTGTCCTATTTTTGCTCACATATCATCTTAGTTTCTGATTCAAACTATAAAGCCTTTCTACATCCTATAGGAAAAGGCTGAGAAGTGCTGACACAAGCCACCTTCAGCATAATGGCAAATCAAATTTATCACTTGGATTAAATCTCCTGCCTCTAAATTGTAAATATCTAAGCATAGGAAGACTGGAACTCAAGAAGATGGGAGAAAAGCTAAGTAGGACAGGAGTGACTGGACAATTCAATGGACATGGGCAATGACTTTAAAAGGAAACTTCCCAAAGGATAAGCACTGGATTTTTTTTCAGTAAACAAAAGCTGCCGGACTTCCGGAAAGACGGCAGAGGAGCATCAGAGACCTAGCTGAGCTCCCTCCGACATCACAGTTTTACCACTCCAGAGAAACTTTTACTCCTAGAAAGACAGCCCAAGTAATTTATAACAGTACAGAGATTCTGGCCAGGAAGGAAAAATTGACTTTGCTGGCCTGAAAACACAGATTTGAGCCCCAGGCAGCATCCCACTGCCACTCCCCATCTACAGTGGACACCCACGGCCAACCTGCAAGCAGTGTGAACCACAGTGCCCCAGGATTTCACTAACAGGGGAGGAGGGTCAAAGCAGATCCACACCCTGCAAACCGAAAGGAAGTCAAACCAGCCAAGCAGCAAAATAGACTGCAGACCAGCACAAGGAAACCAGAGACTATAGAAAGCCCACCCAAACAAGGAAGACTCCATTTTTTCAAACAGTTTTTAATTTTTTTTTTTTATTTCTGAGACATTGTTGGTTTTTTTGTTTTCCATTTTTATTTGTTTGTCTTATCAGGTTTTTTTTTTTTTTGGTTGTTTGTTTTTCTGTTGTTGTTTTTTTCATATAATTATTCTCTGTTGCGTGCATTTGTCTTCTAGTATTTTTTCTTTGTTTCTCTCTTCACATCCCCTTTCTTTAAAATTACTTTCCTATGAGTAACACCTTCACCCTTTTCTGCTAACTCTCCATTATCTGTCATTTAAATCTTGTTCTTTCTACTGATTCTACTCTTCTCCACATTTCCATGTCACTGAAACTAAACCAAAATCATCACCCTCCCTCCATACATTTTACTCTAGTCTCTTCACTACCTCTAACTTACCCCCCTGATTTACTCCCAGGACCTCCCAATTCCATTGACTCCTGGTTATTGAATCAAGTTTATCTCTGTTCAATCCAAGTAAATCAAAGGGGTTCATAGAGAAAGCCTGCCAGTCCAAAAAGAACTTAATATATGAACAAAAATTGCTCATATGGTTGTAACAATAAATAAGTAACTACTGAATATAGGGCTCAGGATTGGTTGTTATATTGAAATTGTATTCTTTAGGAACACCAAATCTAATTTTATATACAGGTATACAAGTTATCTGTATATAATTGTGAATTTCTAAGATTTACACAACAGTGCTTGGTAAGGTCTGCTTTGGGGCTTAAACGGTGCTTACAGGTGCTTGTAGATTGGCATTCCCAATCCAAATGAGCAGAAGAAACACAAGAAAGATTTCAAACAATGGAGTCTTATCTCCCACTCAAAACAAACAGGAAGCAGAGCAGTCAATCAAAGACGAAGAAGAGAACCCTCAAAATACTCTACAAAGTCTACTGAAAAAAAAGATAAATGAAAAGTTTGAATCAATACATCAATCCTTCCATAAATTAATAGAAGAATTCATGGCCTCGACAAATAGAAAGATAAATGAACTTCAAGAGTCAAATGAAAAGTTAGCTACCCACCTAAAAGATTTGAGAGACAACACACAAAACCAAATTAATGAAGTAAAGAAGTCCATGCACGACCTAAGAGATAATTATAGTAAGGACATTGAAATCAACAGGAAAGACCAGTCAGGAGGAAAAGAGATTAGAAATCAAGTAGCTAGCCTACGGTCCTGACTAGATGAAGCAGAGGATCGAATCTCAGAAGCTGAACATTCCCTAGAATCTACGGAGAAAGTTAAAAAAATCAATACAAACCCAATCCAATCGACAAAACAGATCACTCCAGGAGCTTCAAGACTCAATCAGGAAGCCCAGTTTAAGGATAATAGGTATTGAGGAAAACCTGGAGAAAGAAGTTAATGGAATAGGCAACCTATTTAACAGAATATTAGCCGAGAACTTCCCAAATATCCAGAAGGATAGGCCTATACAGATAGAAGCATTTAGAATCCCAAACCAACCAGACCAGAATAGGACATCCCACTGACACATTGTGATCAAAACAGCTTCAGCAGAGTGCAAGGAAAAAATACTCAAAGCTGTTAGGGCAAAGAAAACAATCACATATAAAGGAAAAGAGATCAGAATTTCCCCGGACTTCTCAGCAGAGACCATGAAAGCAAGGAGAGCCTGGAATGAGGTATATCAAACCATAAATAAAAATAACTACCAACCAAGAATAGTGTACCCAGCTAAAAGCTCATTCATACCGAAGGTCAAATAAAACTCTTCCACAGTAAGGAAAACTGAAACAATATATCTCCACCAAACCAGATTTACAGAAAATCCTCAAAGATGTACTATACAGGGAAAATAATCAAGATCACAATACAGACAGAGAAATGAACCCTAAATAGAAATTCAGAATAATAGATCAAGAATTGGAAAGACACAGCTTTTAACAAGATAGCTATAATGAAAGGAACAAATGATCATCTCTCAATCCTAACTCTCAATATTAATGGACTTAATTCTCCAATCAAACCACATAGGCTCATAAGTTGGATCAAAAATTAAGATCTATCTTTCTGCTGCCTCCAAGAGACACATGTATCCAGCAAAAGTAAACATCTTCTAAAAGTGAAAGGCTAGAAACAAATCTATCAAGCAAATGGCCCCCATAAGCAGGCTGGAGTTGCAATACTAGTATCAGATAAAATTGATTTTATATTAAAAATGGTAATAAAAGACAAAAAAGGTTACTAAATACAAATAAAGGAATCTCTCCTACAGGAGGATATAACCATCCCAAATATCTACACACCAAATTACAGGAGCACCCAACTTCATCAAACAAACACTACTGACTCTAAAAACACTAGTAGACCCAAACGCATTGATAGTTGGGGGCTTTAACACTCCACTGTCACCTCTGGACAGATCAATACGCCAAAAACTGAATAAAGAAACCACAGAACTAAACAACTCCTTAGACCAACGAGACTTAACCGACATCTACAGAATATTCCATCCAGCAACAACTGAATACACATTCTTTTCTTCAGCACATGGAACATTCTCCAAAATAGATCACATCTTAGGGCACAAAGAAAATCTGTACAAATTCAGAAGTATCAAAACCATTCCCTGCATTCTCTCAGACCACAATGGAATAAAATTAGAGCTCAACTCAAACAGCCACCACAGAAAATCCTACAATTCATGGAGACTAAACAACACACTGCTGAACCATCAGTGGGTCATTGAAGAAATTAGAACAGAAATCCAAATATGGAACCAACCCAGATGCCCCTCAGTAGAAGAATGGATCAGGAAAATGTGGTACATATACACAATGGAATTTTATGCATCTATCAGAAATAATTACATTGCCCCATTCGTAAGGAAATGGAAAGGCTTGGAAAAAATTATACTAAGTGAAGTGATCCAGACCCACAGAAACATGGACTCTATGGTCTCCCTCATAGGGAATAATTATCACAGGTTTAGGCTACTCAAAGCAGAGGATCGCGAGAGCCTAATAGTTATGCCCTTTTGAACACATAAGATGCTAAGTGAAATGAATTCCATGTTATTTAAATGACTGTTATATCACTGTTGTAATTACTTTCAACATGCCATGTGAAACCGTAGCTTCTATTGTTGACGATCCTTTTGTATCCTCTTCCTGTGGTTGTACCTGCACTATCACTGTATCTTATCTTAGTACATTGGAAACCATGTATACTATATTAGAACTAGGAAAGCGAAAGGGAATACCAAAATCGAGAGACACAGGATAAAAAGACAAACGACTAATAAAGCAGTTCTTGAAAAACTGTTTGGTGTAAACAAACTGAACAACTGACGGGGGAGAGGGAAAGGGGGAGGGGGGGAATGATGGAGGAGGTAACAAACAGTACAAGAAATGTATCCAATGCCTATCATATGAAACTGAAATGTCTCTGTACATCAGTTTGACAATAATTTTTTTTTTTAAAGCTGCCACAAAAGGAAAAGAATCTTTGTATGTATTACTTTGGAAAGATACAGAATACCGTTATATGTTTACTGTAGTAAAATGAACACTAGATGTTAGCATGCACAATATCTATATTAGCATATAGATAATGACTATATTAGCAAAGAAAATAAAAAAGTTTCTTCAGGAAGCCTAAAATAACCTTATGTAGGAACTCCCGGAACTGTCTAGATCACAAATGATTCAACAGTTCAAATCATCTCATTTGTTTGAGGGAAATTAGGTATGTGTCTAAATCCCACTATGAAAAATATTTACATGTACACATAGTAAGATGACTTAATGTTACATACAGATTAATTACTAATTCACCATTTAAAATAGCTTAGTGATAAGAAAGATTTTTCTTATATTTTTAGACAAGATCATTATTGTTGATAAATATGATTTTTCCTGTAAGTGATAGAGAAGAGTTTTCAAATTTATGTTCCTTTTTCTTTTTCTTTTTTTTTTTTTTTTAACCAGTCCTGGGGCTTGGACTCAGGGCCTTAGCACTGTCCCTGGCTTCTCCTTTGCTCAAGGTTAGCACTCTGCCAGTTGAGCAACAGGGCCATTTCTGACCTTTTCTATATATGTGAGGCTGAGGAATCCAACCCAGGGCTACATGTATACGAGGCAAGCACTTTTGCCACTAGGCCCTATTCCCAACCCTTAGATTTATATTCTTTAAGAAGTACTTCTATACAAATATTTTTCTCTTACTTTCTATACCACATATACTATGTAAATATTTTTCTATATCTTACTATTTAAAGTGCCTGTGCTGTCAATAGAAAAAGACAAAAAGCTATTGAAAATTTAACTGTATTTGGTAAAATAAATTGAGCATGAATTTTGAAATTCCAAGCAAATGATTGTCACTCTTATGTAAGTATGAGATGTCCACTGTTTTTCAGCATATGTTAATGAAAAATTGGGAGATCAAAATAAACTAATTTAAAACTTACCATAATCTTTGAAGCTTCAACATTCTTCAGTTTGTTGAGAGTTTGGAAGACTGATTACTCATAAATACCTATGTTCTCCATAGGGGAAATAAATGCAAAAGAATAGCCATGGAAATGTCTACACCTACAGAAAATGAATACAGAATGTGTGAGTTTTAATTCATTAAATATTCTGAAGGAAAGATAGAAAGAATAAATATATGAAAGAAGAAAATTTATGTCATTTGCAGGGAAATGAAAGGAATTAGAATAAATCATGCTAAGTGAGGTAAGCCAAGCTCAGAGGGACAAACGTCACATATACTCGCTGATATGAGGAAATTCATCTTAAACATATTTGTTTATGATAAACCATACAGGATTCAAGACACTGACATACAATGAGACCAAGAAAAAGATACCCTTAGGATAAAAACACAAAGGAACAATCCCTATGTGCATACAGATAATAATTATATATATATATATATATATATGATACACACACACCATATATACATACACATCAAAATGAATTGCAAGGTATAGAAACAAGAGATCTCTCTTAATATTTTTAATGATTCTGTCTTCTTTTATTTATGTATTGTGTATTTTCATATCTTTGGGAGGGTAGAAAAGAGAATACAGAAGACAAGAGAAAAATGGTGAAAAAATACAGCAGTGAAGCTTACTGAACACTGCTGAAAGTCAACTATGCAATTCATGCATAGAGACAGGAGGGAGGAACTGAGAGGGAGGGTAGGGAAGACAGTATAAAAATGTATTTATTACCTGACCATGTACTTTTAATCCCTGCACAACACTTCCATAATAACAATAATGCAAATTATAAAAGTAATAAAATAAAAATGAAAACAAAAGAAAGGAAGAATTTGAAACAATGAATGTTTACTCCATCCCCCCATATCATGCCTTCAATACCAGACATGGTACTCATTTCCTAGTTACTTGTAATAGAATTGTACTTTAAATAGAGTATAGAAATATAAGGATATTTCTGATAACACTGAACGAAATGTGTTGAGTGACTAAACTTACACAGACTCCTCCAGAGCAAGATATTAAAGTGATGATTCATGAACATTTTGGGAATTGGGAAATATATGTTAATAGCAATGAGATCGGTGACGATGTGGAAAACATGAACTTTGGAGTTAGCCAATTAAGTCATAGACAGAATGATGTAGTTCACAGAATCTGAGCTCAAGGGACAACTAGGGTTGTTTGGATAGCAGCTGACTCAGTGATTAGTCTCTCAGGTACAGTTTACTTGCATGTATAATTAGAGTAAAATTTGCCTATATTTTGTAAAGCTGTTTTGTGAACCATGAGTGTTGACAGTGCCTGAAGAAATAATCAGTATGTGAATGCGCTTTTACCTAGAAATTTCAACTTACTTTCAGAACTTTGAGGGAGAAATAAATACGATGGGAGGCAACTCAGGCTTGTGTCTCCTATCTCATGGGCTGGCATGGCGCTTTTATTCATATGCCTGGTATCCTGACAAGGGTAGCAGCTTTATTTTCATTGCTTAGTTGAGTGGAAAGAGTCACCATCTGTACAATTTGTAATTTTGATATCACAGTGCCACATAGGAATTGTTCAAATATTTTCCATAAATTCCCTTCAGTGGCCATGGTTGTTCATCCTTATCAGTCAGACCCAAGCCTTAACAGAACCATTGTGTGACTACAGGTGAAATCCTTTCTTAGCCTTGGACATCAATTCCCAGTGAACCTCCGTCCCAAATAACGGGACACAATGTTGTTCTGTTTGAGGTGTTCCTGTGCACATGAATCTTATTAGTAATCACTAACAAGAAAGGCATTTATTTCAGCATGAGTTCTATCATTAGAAATGCTATAAATAATGGTAAGCCAGAGGAAACATTTTTAATTAGAAGGGTATGGACATAGATTTTTGTTTGTTTGTTTCCTTCTATTTCCTTAGCGGGATCTCACTTCTAAGAGTATTTATTATTGCACCTGACCCCTGATGGGTTTATTGGTGGTTTTATTGATGATTTTATAGAAGACTTAAGCAGAATAAATTAGCAAAGGAACAAGTAACAATAGCAAGCAAGGACATGTAGCATGGGTCAGGCAAGACTCTAACTTTCACTTATTAGTCTTTTCACACAGAAGTAGTATGAAGTAACACCACAGGAAGGGAATACAAAAAAAAGTGTACGGTTTCACATGGCATGTTGACAATAACTAAAACAGTGATATACCATTTGTTTCCGTAACTTGAAAATCATTTCACTTAGCATCATCTATGTGCTCATACAGGCTTGAGCTATTGTAATCTTCTACTAGGACTATCCTAGTTGTGAATCCATGCTTCTATAACACCCCTGATATAACTGTAACTGATTTTAGTACCCTGGATATTGTATATTCAGGTATTGGGACAATGGAAGGGAAAGGGGTTACCAAAATTGAGAGACAAAGGGTAAAAACACAAACCAATGTAACAACAACACTTACCAAACTACATGGCGTAAACCAACTGTACAACTCAGGAGGGGAGAGGAAAATGGAGAGGGGGGAGGCAAGGGAAAATGAGGGAGGAGGTAACAAGTTGGATTAGAAATGTACTCACTCCTTTATATATAAAATTGTAACCCCTCTGTACTTCGCTTTGACATAATAAAAATTAAAAAAAAGAAGTAGTATAGGGCTGAGAAGTTGGGAAAATGGCAGCAGGTACAAAGTTCTACCCCTTCTATTGAAATGTGCATCTTAGTACTGCATAGCAACTCGGTGAATACCAGGCTACATCCATGGAGAGCATTGAGCATATGAGACTAATGGAAAAGCAACACAATCTCAACCAACTTTACATGTGTGGCTACTAAAGGGCAATCACCAGTACTGTCAGGAATTAATTCTCTGAAATCCTTGTTTTCAGTAATCAGGATATGAATTCAGAACTATCTTTTCAACCATAGAAAGTATATATCCAATTCTCTCACTGTGGATGAGTGTTGAATCAATATCTAATTAAAATTAACTTTCATTGTTCAGAGATGTATGATGCTATGCAATAATTTTGTATATGGCTAACAGTACTTTTCCTTTCTATTTTAATAAGGGGATATAAGTTTCAATACCATAAAATGCCATCTAAGAAAACAGAAACAAAGAAACAGAACCTAGGAAAAGTATTTGATCCCCAAATTATTTGAATACACAGCCCATATCCTTTTCAGGTAGTACAAAGTTGGTGAGTGTCAAAAACAAACAAAACTGGTCACCAAATTCATATATAATATGTGTTTAATAGGCTATTTCTTATTGTAATAAGATACTTCTCACTTGCCAAAAAATCCCTATAATTATACAAATACTAACCAAGTCAGAATAGCAAAGAAAATAATTTGAAAGATATAATGATGACTTTGGGGACAAATTACACAGTTACTTAATATTTCATTGTTGATAAAGAATTAAAATTACATTCCACCTACCACAAACAATGAGAACTCTAAATTTACTTCAACACAAAGATCTGAACAAAGCCCTAAAATTAGTGATGCTTTAGGGTGTTGCATTTAAAAGGTTATCAATTTTATTTACATTTTGAGAGAGCAAAGGATAATGCTTAATAATTATGCAAAGAGTAACTCATCCAGCAATGTAATTAACTCAAAATTACAATAGCGATAATGGTACTGTTAGATTCCTATTGACATATGAAATGGTAAGAATTTTAATATTTTTAATTGGAATTTAATAAGATAGTTGGTGCAAGTTAATTGGATATTGATTTACATAGTTCTTAACTGCCATTTCTTTTCACAATTGGGCTTATATTTTCTAGATAGTGTTCATTTAGATTAGTTTATCATAAATACCAACATATATTAGCCTTATATGTAAAAGGACTTTTATTAATCGAATATTTCTTTCTAATTTAGGCTAATTTGTGTGAAGAAACATAGGTGACATCAAATTGCCTCTACTGAAATCCATGTACTTGTTCATGTACTGATATTTCTTCATAGATAACTTTATATACAAAGTTCTCAAAAAAGAGGTGCATTTACTCCTTTATGTTGGGTTATTTAAATTATTTGCATCTTACTTTTATCTTATTTCTGTTCCTACCTCCTCTTCTTCCTCTTTTTCTTCTTCTCTGTACCAGATTTGAGGTTTAAACTCTTGGTCAGAGCATTGGCATTTAGCACTTTCACTCAAGTTTTAACAAACTACCACTTACATCACAGCTCTATTCATAGATTTTACTTGGTTAATTGGAGATAAGACTTCCTTGCATGGGCTAGCTCTGAATTAGAATCCTCAGATCTCAGTCCCTGGAGATCTAGGAATATAAGCATGAACTACCAATACCTGGCAAAATATTTGTTCTTCTCCTTTCTTCATTTAGGGATCTTGTCTTATAAAATTGATCTCAGCAAAACTGTACTATGGTTTTATGGCCTTTAAGATGCTGAGTAAATATGATAAACAAAACAAATCTCACTAATAGGTCCTCCTTTAATCCATAGATAAGTACAGAAAAACTAACAATATTGAAATAGTCATAACTTCAGCAACAGTACTATAAGGTATAAGAGAAAGTAACAACCATATTTATGAACCACATATGAGCTAGAAAATGTGTCAAAAATTTAGGAAACTATGTCAGAACATGTAGTCAACATGACCTTAACTGCCAACATTAAGATGAAAACTCATAACTCTTCAAACTCAATTTGAGGCAAAATCAAAACCATAGAAAGAAAAGCCTTCAAGAAAACCTATAGAAAGAAGAATAAAGAACAATAGAAAGAACCTTCTACAAAGTCATAAACTTTACTGAGACTCTATTGACATGGACTGTGAAATACATTCCAGGAAAAATAATTTCATAAAAGGGTATAATGGGGTTTAGAAAATAAGTGTTAAGTGAATATATTGAGCATAAAATAATCAATCATCTACTTAAAGCAAAAAGAGTAAAGTAGAAGCAACCAAAAATTACTAATTTAAAAAAATAGTATGTGGACAAATAACATAGAAGGAAAGCGTCAGAAATGATTGTGAATGGATGAAAAAAATACTCTTGAAAAATGCTCTTGAACACCCTGGGGGATCAACACAGGATTGGGCACTGACTGCCCTTGAGGAAACAAATGGGAAGGCGCAGTTTCTGGAGAAAAGGAAAACATACCCAGAATACTGGTGGAAAAACTCCTGGAAGCTAGCAGTGGCTCCCACCACACAGAGAAAGACAGATCTAGTGAAAACAGCTGAGAGATAAATAACTGAACCTTTTACAAGAAACTTCCTATTAAAATATCCAAACAAGTACTTTGTCTCAGATGAACAAATAGCAAAGTAGAACTACAAGTAATATGTAAAAGGGGAATGACTAAAAGATTGAATAATGAAAGAAAATATGAACAAATGCCTGAATGAAATTCAAGAAAATCCTAATGAAAAGTTGACTGAAATATAAGACCCTAAAGGATATAATAAAAAGTAAATGCAATAAAGCTATAGAAACCCTGAAAAATCATAGTGAAATACTGAAAAGATCAGTAAGTCAAATTAAACTCAAGTCAAAGTAAACTCAGTTGTAAAGTCTGTCCAATAGATCTAATTTTAAGACAGAATATCAGGACTTTATGACAAGGTAGATGTGATAAAACATGTAGCTGAAGATGAATAGGAATGAAGCATAAATAAAATGAAAAACAAACAAACAAAACAACTGCTGGGACACTTTTAAAAGACTAAACACATGAAGACATGTCAGAATTGAGAAAGAGATGCAAACTGAAGCAATTTACAAAAACAGTCAATAATATACTAGCAGAAATCTTCTGAAATCTTCCAAAATCTTTAGAAAGTGATTATCATTCGGAGGCTTGAGGGACACCAAACAAACAGGACCAGAAAATAAACTCCGTATGTCATATAATAAAAGCATTGCACATACAAGACAATTAAATATTGGTGAATACTACAAGGGAAGATACCTAGTCATTTACAATGCAAACAAATCAGAATAACAGAAAATTTTTTGACACTTTTAAAGGAAGAAAATTATGAAGTGTGTTATTTCAAAGCCTGAGAGAAAATAAGTTCCAATCCAAGATACTGTAGCCAGTAAAGCTACCTGTCCTAACTGAGGATGCATAAAAATAAAAGAAGAAATTATAAATGTGAAACAATTTGCTGTCTTGAAACTAGTCCTGCAGAAGGTTTTTTACAGAATCTTAAGCAGATGAGAGGAAAGTAAAGTATGAAAACAAGAAAAAAATCTTACCAAATGAATATGCCTTTCAAAAACTTGAATTTTTCTCTTACGAATTTAGCTATTCTTTTCTTGTTTTATACGTTTAATGTGCTAATAATCAAGTGATATGGGTTATTTTTTGGTCTTGTTTATTTGAAGTCTTAAAATTTTGACTACATGTCCTAAATTTAGAGTGAAACATTCTCAAATTCTATAAAACAAGTAAAAAGCTGAAATTTTAATGGCTTCAATTTTCCAATCAAAAGCTTAGAAACTATGGAATGGCTCAAAAAAAAACAACAACTTGATCATTTATTTCCTACAACAAATGCAGCTCCCTGAAAGACAGGCAAAGACTTAGAGTGAACACATAGAGAAAAAAATATTTTTCCAGCTAAAAAGGAAAAAAAAAAAACATGTTGAAATAACCATACTCAAATATGGCAAGAAAATCTTCAAACTACAGTCAAATGATCAAAAAGACCACATGATATTGATTAAATCCACCTAGTCAGATAAAGGAGGAAAATTTTCAAATATATATGTGCTGCATATTGGAACACCCAATTTCATACTGTATACATTAATTACTAGACATGCAAACATACAGAGGTCTCCATCCCAATAGTAGCAGGTAAATTTGGTATCTTACGTTTTCTAGAAGAAATAAGTGGCATTTTAGATAAAGAGGGCTTAACAGACATCTATATACTCTTTCACCCAAGACCTGTAGAATACACACGCCTTCTAGTGGCCAATAGAATCCCCCCAAAAGATAGTACTTTCATCCATAAAGCAATTCTTAAGCAATTTCAGGAAATTGAAATAATTTCCTGGATTTTACAAGACTGGTAGAACTAGATAAGGAGAAATGACATCAAATATACAAACATATACAGATGGAAAAATTCACATCTTGAATGATCATCAAATCATAGTAAAAATGAAATGGCATCAAAATAGGAAAAAAACTTCACAGTCCTTTGTTCAGTAGCAGTATTCACAATAGCCAAAATATGGATTTGGCCCATATATAAATCAATAAATATATTCATGTATAAAAATTTAGTACATATATACAAGGGTTACTATACTCTCATTTAAAAAGAATGAATTTTTATCATTTATAGGAAAGATTGTTAAACTGAAGTGAAGTCCAGTGATATAATTCAGATAGAGAAAACAAATATTATACATTCTTGCACATGTGTGTAGTCAAAGTCCTTAAATAAAATGACATGAAGATAACAAAAGAGGGATGACTTGTAGGTAGAACTCATCATGAAGAGAGACAATCAGGGTTAAGGAGAGCTAAGTGTAATCTGAGAATTTTATATGTACGTATCAAAGCAGAATACTGAAACCTATTAAAAATTTCCACAAACTTATAGAGGAATAAAAATGAACTAAGGGAGTGAATTTCATCAAACAGCATTATGTGCATATTTAAAAATACCACATTAAAATTTCTTTGGAAAATTTGTATAACTGATTAAAGAGGAAATCATAGTATAAAAATATAGAAAAACTGTGATGAAATCCACAATCTACAAAGAAAATCTCAAATTTTATGTATAAAAGCAAAAATGGCTAAACATACTCAAAATTAAAACATCTTGGAGTTAAACATGAAAATCCAGCAACAAATATAAAGTATTTCATTTTAGCTATCAAGGGCATAAAAGGAAATATTATATTTAAAAAGACTTTTGTAACATCTTCAATTCTGAATTAAAATAGATTAAATAAAATATGTACAGATAAATGTATTTTTTAGATTCCCATATTGAGATTAAAAAACACAAGAAAAGGGCTGGGGATATAGCCTAGTGGCAAGAGTGCCTGCCTCGGATACACGAGGTCCTAGGTTCGATTCCCCAGCACCACATATACAGAAAACGGCCAGAAGCTGCGCTGTGGCTCAAGTGGCGGAGTGCTAGCCTTGAGCGGGAAGAAGCCAGGGACAGTGCTCAGGCCCGGAGTCCAAGGCCCAGGACTGGCCAAAAAAAAAAAAAAAAAAAAAAACCACACAAGAAAAGAAAACATGTAGATTGACCTCAGGATTATCAAATGTCTAACTTGTAATATAATAAGCTGTTATAGTTGATATTGACTGATAAGGAAAAAAAATTCCCAAATATAACTAGTAATATATGTTTGAAGAACAAATGTAATAACTAGTAATAAGCAACATAAAATGACTTTTAAGAGATATGTGAGGATGTAATAAATGAAACAACTGATAAATTGAAATAAATAAGTAATAAAGGGTAATGCACAAAATATAACTATTAACCTCATTTAAACACAAAACTGAAATATTTGAAAATATCATTAAAGAAGTAATATAACTATTAAAGTTTTTGACTAAGTAACAATTTATTCATTAAATATTGGGGGATCAGATGAGGATAGTAAAAATTATGCAAGTAAATCATACCATCTCGCAAGTACAGGAATATATTGACACTGTGTAATGTAAGCCAGTCAATGAAAATAAAATACCTGCTAATATTTAGCAACCTGCCATTAGAAAAAAATTCAGCTACTGCATTATGTTATGGAATACATAATTTTTTAAAATTCTATCTCAACATAACCTCTCTTTATCTTTAGTTGAGATGAAATAAATGCAATAGAATGAAAGTTCTTTTAAACCACAAAATGTATAATGTCACTCAAGTGGGTATTACCCTATCAATACATCTATTCTACCATAATGGTAATTTTTTTATTATTTTGGCATCAATAACTACCTAGAGTTATAACCATGAACTTTTAATGTTATATATTTTATAGTAGAGGAATTTTAAATAATTTATTCCTTTCTTCTTTTTACTTCCATTTAAATTGTAAAGCTTGTTAATCAAAATGTATTGATTATGTACATCTAAAATAAACTCAGGAGTCAGACAATACATTTAAATTGGTAGAGGCATTTTGATGTATGACTTTAATGATGTATGCAAGAAGTAGAAAATAACACTTAAGAAACTTAAGTAGAAATTTTTGGATATTAGAAACATGTATACTCTGTACCACTCAGAAGATCTATTTAGTTTTAAACTTATTTACTTCAAAATTACCATTTGATAGCTGCATTTCGGCTGATTTTAAGCTATGTGACACAGGCATGAAGAACCAGGTATTCTATCCTATCTTCAGAGTTCACTAACCTGCCTAGATCTGATTAATCTCTAGAGAGATTAAGTACTTTTTCACCCTCTCTTTGGGGCTCAGATTCATTTCCCTGAGCATCTGGGACAAATAGGGTCCTAACAATGATGCTTACTGAATTATTTCCTAGGTTTCTTACATGTAAATAATATGTCAGTTATTTGGTTAAATTTTGTTAACATATGTGCCATTCAACCTTGTTAAAATTTTCTTAGAATTTTCAATAATGTAGTCTAAATTTCATATTTATGAGACTTTATGGTTAATCTTTGTCATGCCTATAATTGATGAAGCACCATTTGTGATGCCCACACATAAGAATAATATACACCATATATACAGATATATAAAATAATACTATATATTAATGTATATGTAATTATATAAGATTTTATTTAATTACAGGGGTTTTTTGAAATGTAAACTTCCAGTTTCTCCAAGTTACATTCACCTTACTTGAGCCACAAGGTTGATATTTTCCAAATAATTTGCCTTTCCTTCCATCTTAACTGTTCAAAATCTGTCTACTTTTGAAGTACTTCATATGTAACCATATTTAAAACAATTTTCCTTATTCTCTTTGAAATAAATATTTGGATTTTCAAGATATTTTTAAAACTAAATTTTTGGCATATTCTAACTGTGAACATACTAACTTATCCATCAAAATATGTTTTTGCAAGAATGGATCAAAGCTTTTTATTGTGTCTTTAAAAAGATCACAAGTTTTACTTTTTCATAGTAAATGTTTGGTAAAATTTTCTTAGGTACCAAAATTTAAACATTGTTTAGATAGCTAGTCTGGCGTATAATAACTTAAAATTGCTTTTATTTGCAGACAGTACAGATTCAAGGTATGTTTGGCATAGCTTTTAACTTCTGTGACCAATTTTCTGAGTGAAACAATACAACAAGAGAAAGTATTGACAGAAGCTCACCATTTTAAAGGCATCAACCCATGGTGTCTGACTCCCCTTTTTCAGGGCCAATGGTGAGACAACACATCACCTTGGAGAAGTGTAGTGGGCCAAACTGATAACCTCATGCTCTCCAAGGAGAAAAAAGACAGATGAAAGAGCAGGAAACAAGATATGCTTTTCCATGTTACATGCCCAATTACCTCTTTTTCTTAGCTAGGCCTTATCTCCTCCTTTCCACCAGCACACAACAATGCCATTAAATTCTAAACCCATCAAAGGATTCATTTAGGGTTTATACTCCAGCTCTTTTGCAAAATGATGACCAAATCACTTCCGCTGTTCCCCAGCTTTGAATATCACTACATAGTGAACCACTCATTTAAGTCATGAGCCCTTTGAGAAACACCTCACATCTAAATTTTTTTAAAGTATAGTAAACCACAGTATATTATACAGGCCTCTGGGCATTCATACAGAGTGAGACCAAAGGAAGACTCTCTCACAAGAACACAAAGGCACAATGCTTATGTAACTCTGATAAGACAGAAAATATACACCAGAATGAACTGCAAGAAATGAAAATAAGAGGTTTTTTTTTATTTTATGATGTTTTTTTCTTTTCTTTTTGTTCTGGGAGTTTGCTAATAGGTCTTTGAAAGGGTAAATGGAGGCACAGAAATGGAGAGACAGGGTGCAGCAATGGTACTCAGTGGACACTATGTTGAAAATGAACTATACAACTTGTGAATGGGATGGGAGGGAAAGACTGGGAAATAGCAAGGGAAGGGGTGACATTGTTGAAAAAGAAATGTACTCTTTAGCTGACTTACATAACTATAACCTCTCTGTATATCATCTTCATAATAACAATTAAAAGTAAAAAATAATATGTAATCAAAATGCATATCTTAAATTTTTGTTCCTTTTTGTATTATACAAGTTCTAATATATACCATCTAAATAAATGATTATATTGCTAAATACATGATTATTTGGCTGAAGAATGTTCCATAAACATATATTTGCTTCACTGCTTGTGATCTCTATGTATTTGGAGAGGAAATTCCCTTTTTCAATGTATTCTATAATGTGTGTTTTTCACTAATTTATACAAGACTTTGGTCTGATTTGACCTAGGGTCTTAAAAATTCAATGAGTTGAACAAAAACCATCACTTGACCTAAATGTCACTAAGATGGACATGAAGGCATATAAAGGGTACCATTCATTTTATAAATGCCTCCTTAGTTTGAAGTATTTCTACCCATTGACTAGTACAACTACAGCTGACTTTATAGTGCTATAATGTGTAATTACACTACCAGTGGAACAATATTTCCTATAAACAGGAACAGAGTCTATGGGGTTCTTTAGGTATAGGATCATGTCATCTGCGAAGAGAGAAAGTATAACTTCATCTTTTCCTATTTGGATCCCCTTTATATTTTCTTCTTGCCTAATTGCTCTGGCTAGGAATTCTAGTACTATATTGAAGAGGAGGGGAGACAGCGAACATCCCTGTCTTGCTCCTGGTTTTAAAGGGAATGGCTTTAGCTTTTCACCGTTTAGAATTATGCTTGCTGTTGGTTTGTCATAAACTGCCTTGATTATATTCAGGAGTGTTCCCTGGATCCCAATTTTTCCAGGGCTTTCTTTTAGCATAAATGGGTGCTGGCTTTTACCGAATGCTTTTTCCACATCCAGAGATAAAACCATGTGGTTCTTTACCTTGCTCCGGTTGATGTGGTGGATTACATTAATTGACTTGCGTATATTAAACCAACTTTGCATCCCTGGGATGAATCCAGTTTGTTGTGGTGTATGATTTTTTTGATGACCTGTTGAAGTCGATTGGCCAGAATTTTGTTGAGAATTTTTGCATCAATGTTCATCAGGGAAATCGGTCTTTAGTTCTCTTTCTGTGATGAGTCCCTGCCTGGTTTTGGGATGAGGGTTATACTGGCTTCATAGAATGTGTCTGGTAGTGAACTTTCTCTTTCAATTTCATTGAAGAGTTTGAGGAAGAGAGTTCAGGGCTACTAAATTAGATTTTGTTGAATAACCTTAAAAAAAAAAACAAGACTCTTTCAAAGGTGATCGGCATTATAAGAAATTGACCTGCATGTCAGAACATATAGAAACAATATCATGATTTATTATGGCTTTCATTTTTAATTAATTTATTAAACAAAATGAAATTGCTGCATCCATCCATTAATTAATTTTATCAGTCTATAAATATTCTGTAAGTAAACCTAGAGATTATTTGATTTTGGTGTAAATCTACTTCCATAATATGCTTTCAAATGTGTTTCAACTGTATTTATTTACAATATTTTGTGATCAACTTTATTTATTTCCAGTACTTTAAAATCAGGATACCATGCTTTCTAAACACATAAACCAAACTATTTCAAGTCATTGGTCCCATTTGCATATAGATACACAATTTTTGAGTTGAACATCAAGAGCCTTCTTTAAAGAAGGCATAAAGTCAATTCCTGTTTACAGTGAACTCTTGAAGAGGTCAGAATTCATATATATTTAAATGCTGTGATTTTTCCCCTTCCCTAAGTCATCATTTATTTTAAGAATTAGTTTTAGGTTCACACAAAAATTGAGCAATTAGCAGGAAGTTCCTAATGTACAATTTTTCTGTTAACATCTAGTATTAGTATATGGTACCACTGCTACAACCAATGAATCAATATTTTCACATTGCTAGTAGTTAAATTCTGTAATTTAGTTCTTTGAATTGTACCATTACATGAGTTTTGACAAATGCATAGGGCTGCCATAATGTATTAACTGTTCTGTTAATAATAATTCCTAGTAGTTCCTACCTAATAATTTCTTATGGTTAACCACGCTTGACTTCACAATTTTTAGGTAGTACTCGATTTTTAGTAACCATTTCCACATTCTGATTCAGTTAGAACCAGAGGATATAGAGATTTTTAAAATTGATTTCTTTCAGTCAAGAATATGCATTTCATTTTTCCCTTACTTTTTTTTGTATTTTAAAATAATTATTGAATAGAACACCATTGGATGACTTTGCCTCCATTTGTCATTCTATTTACATATGAAAAGAAGTCACGCTTGCTTTCACTGTGAGGAAGCAATAGTGCTGCCATTTGGTAGTTTAAGAAAATAATTTGTATCCTCACAGTTTTGTTTGTTTGTTTTTTGTTTTGTTTGTTGTTGTTTTTTTGTTTGTTTTTTGCCAATCCTGGTGCTTAAGTCAGGGCCTGAGCACTGTCTCTGGCTTGGCTTCTTTTTGCTCCAGGCCAGCACTCTACCTCTTGAGCCACCATGCAACTTCGGGATATTGAAGTTGCTTCGGCTTCATGTATGTGAGGCAAGCACTCTACCACTAGGCCATATTCCCAGCCCCTCCTCACAGATTTTATGGGTCAAAAGTCTGGATCACCTCAGATGTGTCCTTACTTAGGGTTTCTCAGAATTAAAATTATTTCTCCTGGGCCAGAAAGGATCTTATCTGAGACTCCAAGCTTTACCAAAAACTGATTTATGTTATGAATGAGAAGTTCTGTATGGATGGATTATTGTTAGTTAAAATCTCAGGTGATGCCCATATCGTCTTACCATAAACATCACCTCCATGGGTCCCCTTTAGTCTATTAGTTTATTTCTTTCATAATCAGTGAGTTTCCCTCATGATTCAGCTCTCCCTGAATTCAGAAGGGGATAAATCCTTTGGAAAGGCTCATTTGAGTAGTTCAGGGCCACCAAAGACCATCTCAACTTTATATTAACACTTTCCACTTAACTGAGTTCATAATTCTATAGGCAAAATTCCTCCCATGATGGCAATGAAACCCATAATTTTCACAGTTCTCCTTACATCTGAGGAGAGATGATTATGTAGATTATATATTGTAAGGTGTGAGAATTTTATTGGCTGTCTCTGATTCTATTTTCTAGTGACAACTAATAGTGTAGAGAAGTATAACCTTCATAATATAATTTCATATGTAAACCAAGCCTTCAAACGTTAGACCACATTCCTGGCTAATGTCTCTCCAGTGACCCTATAGACACATTTGATTGAGCCACTTGTCCCTTCTTAAATCAAGCTATGTGCATTTCTGGCTCAGAGAATAAATTCTTACCTGAAATATAAATTTTATTTTCTTCCTTAAAATCCTTTGTCATTCATTTTCTAAATAGTAACACAAATTGTCCATTCTTTTCTGGCCTTTTGCTCTTCTATTTTCATTTAAAGTACATAGTAGCATTGCATATTCTAGAGGATTGACAGAATGATTTCAAGAAACACCTTCATTAAGAAGGACTTGTTAGGTATTTAATAACCAAGTCAGATTTTTCTCAAAGTCACAGATTCCCGTGCCTTTTTGTAACTATACAATGAGAAATGATCCTTTCTGTGAGGAATCAAGTCTCTTCCCTTTTCACCTAAGTGTCCTGTCCCCTGGCTTAATTTTTTTTTCATTGTCCTCTGTCTTGTGTTTTGAACCATCGAGTTTTAATTGCATGAATTTGAATTAATGAGATACTATTGAAAGTTTAATGTAAGTAATTTTTCTACTGAATGCTATAAAAAGTATTTCTTTAACAAGAAATGTTCCTTCACATTTTTTTCCCCAAAGGTAATGTTATGCTTTTTCCACACCCTGTAACAACATTCTGGGTTGTGATATTTTGCAGTTTAGAGGCTCCAATCTGTCTGTCTTCCTAAGATTTCCAGTATGTCTAAGTACAGAGTCAGTGAGGAAAACACAGAGAGTGAGGAAAGAAGGCTATTCTATCTCCAATTTCTTTGTATATTTCCTGGCTGGACAGTAAGGTAAACCCATTCATTAGGGAAGTTATTGCATGACTTCCTGTTGTTTATAATCAACTTGTTTAAGTGTAATGTTTTTAGTGATTTGCAATGATTACCAATTTTGAAGTGATTACCAATCCCAAGAGAAAAGCTAACTCTAATGAAGTACTGATTTTCATTATACATTTCCTCCTTCAGTGTTTCTTCTAAAATATGTTAACATTTTATACCAAGGTGAAAACTGCGAAGAAAGCGCATTCATAAATTGACAAGTGGGATTATTGAGAATTTGGACCATGAATTACAATTTCCCAAACAGACAAAGGAGGTAAAAAAAAGAGAAAGGAGTTAAAATTCAAGACTCATTAGATTCAAGTCATTAAAATGTTTTCAGAGTGTACAGAACAAAGGAAAAAATCCAAGTAATAGTCCAAAAACAGCACTCAGCAGAAATATCAGTCCTGACATAAAAAAAACAACATGTATGAGAATCATTATGGAGGATAAATGCCTAGCATTTGTAAAGCTTTTTGATGTTTCTACCTCAAATAAGAAAAAAAAATCTCTTTACAGACTTAATAGACTAGACTGATTTATTTTGGGAACAATATAATTTCTTTGAACTTGACTTATTTAATGCTCCTTCCAACATCTCTAGTCAAATTCAGATTCCTCATGCCTATTTTAGCAAAGCAATCATTCAGTGTTTGGTGAGCATTCAACCTCTTTAAAGAACACTCATTTATAAAAACAATTTTTTTTTTGGATTGGAAAGTAAAATGCAAGCATGTGATTCAATGACTAGAGTACAATATATTTGTAAACCTGGAAAAAGAAGAACAAAACATACAAATATTAAGCAGTGTGTAATGGGAGGATAATTTACAACTTTTTTTCTTTTTTTTCACTTTTTCACTGATTCATCAACCATGAGGCAAATTAAGGAAAATGTATGCACATGTATCTCTCATATATGATAAATGATCTGTGGATCCTAACTTCTTATTCTAAAAGTGACATCCTGACATACTATGTAGGAGATGAAAGTCCTTTCCTCCCTTTGCAATCAGTGTGTGATTCATGAGCTGAGACCCTTGTCATTATAATACTCTCTTGGAAGTACAGATTTGCAAATCCTACCCTGATCTACCACGTCAGAATCACATTTTAATAAATACATGAAAAGTAGTGTGGACATTAAAAGCAAAAAACAAATAAAAAAACACCCCACAAATTATATGATCCTTTCTATTTAAGACTATATTATAAATTAAAAATGAAAACAAAACCTCAATTTTCACTCTAAATTTCAGGCATATAACCTACGTGTTTTTTAAAATTCTGAACAACTTTCAGTTGCAACTAAAAAACAATATAGAATATACATATTAGGAAACTACTAACACATGTGAAGTAGGGAGTTGAGGTAAGTTTTCATCGCATCTATGGTTTATGTAGATGCTTTCTCTATTGCCTGCTGCTACAATTTTATATACTTACACGATTTTCCTATACTGTCAAAAAAAGTCTTTAGAAAATTCATGCACAATATTACTGTGAGCATGTATTATTTGTCACTAAGTTTACACACACATCTCCCATTGTTTTTCTTGGTACTGACATTGGGGCTTGAACTCAAAAACTCACACTCTTGATTCACTTTTCACTCTGGCACTGTCTCACCTGACCATTACCTTCACTTCTGGCTTTTTGCTTATTAATTCATGATAAGATTGTGTTGTATTTTCCTGTTAGCTGGCTTCCAACCATAATACTTAGATCTCAGCCACCTAAGTAGCTAGGAGGATTTCCCATACAATTCCAAAGTGTTACCACTTTAAAAAAAAAAAACAAAAAACAACTCTTTTCAGGGCTGGGCATATGGCCTAGTGGCAAGAGTACTTGCCTCGTATACATGAGCCCCTGGGTTCAATTCCCTAGTACCACATATACAGAAAATGGCCAGAAGTGGCGCTGTGGCTCGAGTGGTAGAGTGCTAGCCTTGAGTAAAAAGAAGCCACGGACAGTGCTCAGGCCCTGAGCCCAAGCCCCAGGACTGTCAAAAAAAACCCAACTCTTTTCAACCTTGAGAATATAGAATAATAATTATTTCATGTACTACATGTATTTCAAATCCAGGGACAAAAGAGGGAACATTTATTATCAGTACATATTTATACATATATACAGTATGTATGAATGCATATATATTTAAATATCAATGATATCAACTTGTAGTTTCTTCAAGTGAATAAGTGAGTGTAATTCTCTTTAATAAAAGTCATTCAATTTTAATAGTTTTGTTCCTTGATAAACACAGTATTTGACCTTTAAGCCATGGTATGGTTTTATATTTACTGTCCTTAATTAAGAAAATTAAGTTAATTAAAGCAAATTTCTGAAGGAAATGTTCTCAAATTAATGATGTCTAGACTTGACTAAAATCCATTATCCTATCCACAGCCAATTCCATGTCATTAAGTCTACTGCATACAAATAGTACTTTTTCACATACCATCCTTTTGTAACATCATCCTCCAAATGTTTCTGGAAAGTATAATTTTTCCTGTGATTGACTTTATAGCATTAGTTATGTGTAACTACTAGCATGCATGTCAAATTAAACACTGATTGCAGGATTAATATTCACATATAGAAGTAAGAATTCTGCTGCCCTCTAGGTAGGGAATGATGATCCCTACATATTCATTTTATACTTTCCAGTATTTGTTGCAAAACCTGCCATGGCATCTCTATCCTCTGGGACTATAGAATTTTTATGATGAAAGAAGTCTTTCAGAAAACCAGGCAAATGTCTTTAATTTATACCTGAGAAAATTGAGCTCTGGAGATGAAACTGAATAGTTTGTGCTCACACACCATTTGGAGTCAAGCACACACTAAAAATGTAAGCAGCCTACAGATTAAAAATAGTACCTTTCCAGACAAAACATAAAATTTTAATGTAAATAATTTGATGGTTGAGTTTCTTCTATTTAAGTACTGTTCTAGTTTCCCTACCACCAATTTATTTCTCAAATGTTGACCAACTATGGCATGTAAGTAGGTCTATGACCCACCTAGTCCACCCAAGAAATATTGAGGTCGAAACCAAGAAGATTGAGGTAGAAACCAATGACCAGGGGATTTCTAACCTGACAGAGAAAACAAATGAAACAAAACCCTATGTATTAATAATGAAACATGAGGACTATTCCAAAAGTAGACCTAGGAACTGGGTCAAAAGGCAAACAAAAATTATAGACAATTCACTGAACTAAAAGAGTGAGAGTCTACCAAATTAGGCTGTGGCTTCTTTCTACTCTATTTCTACCCTCCTTGCCAACCTCCAAATCAGCAAAATAATACTGTGAAAATGAACAGGATTGTTGATTGAATTGAAGTGGGGCAAACATCCAATTCCCCTTGGTACAGGAAATGGTAGTGATAGAAATTAAAAATGAATAAGTGCAAGGATACTGCAGCCATGAGAAAAGAAAGCAATAATCCTACCAAAGCAGTGTGGGAAAAGAATTGGTTCACTGTACTTTGGTTAGCTCTCCCATAACTGTCGTAACTTGGCAAGCTCTGCATAAGCAAGAGAGTGGCAAGTACATTAACTACCCATAAATATGTGGCTCAGTGTAACATGATGCACATAGAAAAATTAAGATGTCAACCAAAAGACAAAGCTTCACATAGAAAAATTAAGATGTCAACAGAAAGACAAAGACATTGTCCAGAAGTCATCTCCAATTCTGAACCAGATCTCTGTAATGAGAGATTAGAATAATTTAAGAGAACCAATATTGACAGAAACAATATTTCCTTTTCCTTTCAGGAAAGGTGGGTGATGTAAAGACATTCATAGGTGTGTTATTGTTATTAGGTAAAGGTGCTTTGTAAAGAATTGTTTCATTAGATTAATTAGATTAGATTAATATTACTTATAATTAAATGGAGTTTTTTTTCTCATTTAGTTAAACTGGGCATTACTCATGTAAGTATTTTACATATTTAAAACAAGATTCATGAAGTCTTACCATGAAATACAGAGGAACAGAATATAGCCTCAGATGTATTACTTTGGTCATTTATTTAGCACTTTTTATACACCCGTGTCTTGTTTCTTTTAAAGGTGAGATGTTGATTTAACATTTATTATGATCTATTTTTATATCTTCAGGAAAATCATTGATGTCTCAGGAAGAAGAAACAAACAAATACATAGTCATACCCTGAGAATGGCATGATAGCTTTAAATAATTTATAAAATGGCTTCAAAAAATAACCATACAATCATACCTCTAAAGTGAGAGATGCAAGGTGAAAAAGTTTCCACACCTTATAGAAAACAAAATCATGCTTATACAAGGGTTTGAACAGAATCTTATTATTTCAATTAATTCTATCATTTCTGGGTAAACTTGGGCACATTGTATAAATTCTCCAGCTCTCAGCCTCCTTATCTGTAGAATTATTATTTTTCTCTCAAGGCAACACTATGCAAGTTAAATGGACGAGGTTATATAAAATGCTAGCTGGTACCTAGTACATAATAGAAACTAGGAAAAGTACCAATTACCTACTCATGGGATCATATTCAGATAATGGAATTTACATATTTTATTTTCCATCTTTATGTGAATCTATGTGTTGGTTCCTTATGAGGCAAATAATAATTACAGGGGAAAAAACCTGAAACAAAGAAAGGAATAGTATTTTCACCTAACCAGCCAGATTAAGAAAACAGTT
Organism: Perognathus longimembris pacificus; assembly: GCF_023159225.1. Taxonomy (NCBI): domain Eukaryota; kingdom Metazoa; phylum Chordata; class Mammalia; order Rodentia; family Heteromyidae; genus Perognathus; species Perognathus longimembris. The sequence continues at coordinate 47,967,064 of NC_063174.1, read as the reverse complement.
TCAAATATGTATTTCTATTCATTCTATACCTCGTATTCTTAACTGTGGTCAAGGCCTTCCCTTTCTTTTTCTTAAATTTTAAACTTTTTTCTTTATTGTCGAAGTGTAGTACAGAGGAGTTACAGGTTAATATGTAAGATGGTGAGTACATTTCTTGTTCAACTTTTTCAACTCCCTCATTTTCCCCCTCCTGCCCCTCCCCATTTCACTCTTCCCCCAAGAGTTGTGCAGTTGATTTACACCAACTGGTTTTGTAAGTATTGCTTTTGAAATGGTTTGTCTTTTTGTCCTTTGTCTCTCAATTTTGATATTCCCTTTCCTTTCCCCAGTTCTAATACCTGCACACACAGTATCCAGGGTATTCCGATGAGATATAGGGGTAGCAGGGATGCCTCCACAAGAAGGGAATACAAGAGAAACAAAACTAAACAAAACAATCAAACAAACAAACAGACAAGAAAAAAATTAAAAATACAAAAGATATGGTTTCACATGGCATGTTGATAATAATTACAACTCTCTTGCATTCATTGGTAATGAAATGATTAACTTTACAGACTAGTATCTGCATATTGTATACTAATATTATCATAAAGAGGATAGCCTCCTCTCACTCACTCGCCACAGCAAAAATAAGTTAGTCTAACATGTATCCACTTTTCTCACCTTTCATATGGATAAAATTCACTTCTCAGATTCTGTCTGGTCATGGGCTAGCTAACATGTATTTATCCTATATTGCTCCTTTTATCTATCAATTACATATGGGTAACTTATAACTGTAATTTCATTGGTCGATGAGGCCTCATTTAAATTTTGGAGATCTTTAGGTTATAACAATTGTGAAGATATGAAGATGTACATGGTATTGACTAATTCAAATCATTTTATTTTCTAAATCCAAAAAAGTAAAAAGGAATTTGCCATCTTATGTCTTCTTTGTAAATAGATACAAATTATTTGCAAATAAAAAGTTTTATATGCAAGTTCAGCAAAATATAACATCATCCTTTTGTCAAAACGCTGTTAATTTTTTTTCAGTTTTTATAACACTCTCCTACAAATGATTCTCTTCTATTTTTATTCAGAACACAAGATTGTATTTTAGTACTGTAAGAGGCTAGGATGGGGGACCTTTGGAAATTTTGAACTTGCAAGCACATCTTCAGGAAAATTCTAACAACCTTAATAATGTTAGCAAATAGGGCTATTTTAATATGTCTGGAGTGTTTGTTTAAATTTGTACTTAATTAAAAAAAATTTGATGGGGGCTGGGGATATGGCCTAGTGGCGAGAGAGCTTGCCTCGTATACATGAGGCCCTGGGTTTGATTCCCCAGCACCACATATACAGAAAACGGCCAGAAGTGGCGCTGTGGCTCAAGTGGCACAGTGCTAGCTTTGAGCAAAAAAAAAAAAAAAGGAAGCCAGGAACAGTGCTCAGGCCCTGAGTCCAAGGCCCAGGACTGGCCAAAATAAATAAATAAATAAATAAATAAATAAATAAATAAATAAATAAATAAATAAATTTGCAAGTGAGAATGTTTGCGAAAAAATATGAGCAAACACATTTATGCGCCTGATGCCATTATTTAATGATTTAAACATGCTTACCTAATCCTCAGAAAATGTCGCCTAAGAACGTTTACTTTACTCACGACAAGATGTATGCTCAGAGGAATTTAGTAATCATCATTAAGTTTTGGAGTTGCCATATGAGTTATCACTTATGAGAACGTAAACCAGAGATTTTTACTTTACCTTCCTTCCAGTTGTGATTAACTAGAGTAGTAAAGCATCATTTTCATTAAGTACTTGTTCTTCAATCAGAAACAAGCTATAGATTCATCTGGAAAGCTTTCAAATAAACATAAATTGACTTCTGTTTAAAATTAGCCTTGTCCTCCTTGATGGTTTTTATAGGTGTGTTCCAGATCACCTACTCGGGGCCACATTTTGGATAGCGAGCGGTTTTAAGAGCTATCAGAATCTATAGGGATGTATGGAAAAGAAATGTAATTACTGCACTTTGGTGTTTGACATATTTGTAATTTAGTTGTACACCTTTTTCTTAATTTTCCTCCTTACCAATTACCTGGCAGTAAGGATGTGTTTGGTTGGGTCTTGAGACAACAACACATTCTTAGAAAGTCATCAGAGCCACAACATTATTCTACACCCACAACTGCATTTTCATTACCCACCCCCCAATTTTTCCTCATATACTTATACACCACTAGACTATTAATTAACATGATCAAAATTCCAATGCTATAGTGAAATATTATAGTAATTTTAAGATATATTTTTACTTGGAAAACCAGAACATACTTAAAATTTAAGTTTATTTAAAAATATATTTATTGAAGTCTAATTCTACCTGCACTATTCCAGGCTCTGGGAATTTAGAGATAAGAAACAAAGTAAGAAAACCACTCTCATGGTTAATGGTAGATTCTTGTCAGACCAAGAAAAATGAAGAGAATCTAAAGCAGTTTTATAATATTGCAAAGGAATTAAAAGACAAAACACAGCATAAAAGATATGTAGCACAACCTAAGAGAGGAGAAGTTTGATGTTATAGAGTGCAAGGGCAGGAACCTTCAACAGAGTAACAGTGAAGAGGAGAGGTCATTTGGTAAATTTTGATTCTACATCTCATTTGTTTTCACTATATTGACTTGGAATTCCACAGAAATGAAGGACACTTTCTCAACTTCATTCCTCATCTTTAGAATGGGATAATTAATAACAACTAATAAGTCTTTAGTGGCTATGAAATGAGATAATAGAGCAATGATGTTTGGCATCATAACTTTGACATTGTAAGAATCTGGTGTAAAAATTGCATATATTACCATGGTTAAGAACCCAGAACAGGATAATGATAATGATGAGATTCTAAGGAAGCTCTCACAGTTACTCCATACGTTAACACTTCTAATTGAAACTATTTCGACAGACACAGTGATGCATGCTTGTAATCGCAAACTTCAGGAGATTAAGTGAGGATCATAATATCAAGGCCAGCTCATGCTACATAATAACTCCTGGATCAACTTGGGATACATTTTGAGAATCTATCTCCTTCAAGTAGCTACAGTTTCCCACTACTGTATTAACTTTCTGTCTCCAATTCATTATTTAGATTTGTTGTTGTTTGCTGATGATGTTTATTGCTGACAGTTTAAGTTGCTGATAATATTACATTAACTATCTCTGAGACAATATAGAAGTAAATTTTATCAAAGAAAAACACATGATGATTCTCAATTTGCATACCCACATTGTCAGAGCACAGCCATACTTTACAGTTCATACAATCCACTCCACTAAACTCATCTCCACACATGAACTGAGGTAAATTTGTCAAACATTTTTTTCTCCAACTAATGGCCCTTTTGACACTTCACAAAACAAAGTCTGTAAACCTTGTCAGAGTTTTAACAGTGGGTAGAATGTGGCAATGTCATTTTAATCAGCTGCTATAACAAAGTTATAAAAAATATAAGCATTCATGATTTTCAAAAGAGTAAAATAATCCATGCTTTTTTTCTTTCTTTTTCTTTACATGTACTTTCTTTTTTCCTATGCTGAGTACCCACTGAGAGCTTATTTATGAAAGCCATCAGGGGCTCCTCCTAGATTCCACAACAATAGTTTACCTTGGGTTTCCTCTCCAGCTAAGTTATCAATTAAGTACAAGGTTTAGTGGAGCTTGTCTCCCTAGCTTAAAGCTTTTGATTCTTAGTAAACAATAGTGCATTCATTTTCATGGTGTAAGTATTTCACATTTTATTTTTCTCACAAACTCAACAGAGCTTTATTGGATTGAAACATTTTAATGCACAGTATTTCTGGAGAGCCCTATATAAACAAATCCAAGTATTAACTGAAAACTAACTACACAGTTTAAAAAAAATATTTTGTTGCTTAGAGAACACTATGTTAGCTTAATTTAATATTTTTGTGGCTGAGGATGAACATAATTTGATACTTTAAAAAATGGCAGATGAGATTTACTGAACCCTTATAATATTTTCTGATTCTAAGGCAAAAGGTATAAATGGTTCCAAAGGATATATGTATCTCCATAACAGGGTAAAGAGATCATTAAAATATTCAGGAAACTATATACTACTGTTCTGAACTTTAAGCATATGTCATGCAAGTTTAGAAATTGGATTCTTTTAAGATGACAATCCAGTCATAGAGAAAAGGTACAAATATTTAAACAACTGCACAATTTTCCATTAATTTTTAGAATAGAAAGCAGCTTTATAGGCAGGTAGAAGGCATTTATGATCACAGGGTAAATAGAAGAGGATGTAGAGAGAGGATATACACAAATATAAACATATACTCCTCAAAGTGTATTTTCAACCAGTTTTTATCTGGAAGATAAGTGAGGTAATTTGATTAGATTTTCTAATTTCAAAGATAAATCCAAACAAAAAACACCACAAAACACTGAGTTTTTTAGCTATATGTTCAAAAATAACAGCTAGAAAATGTGACTTTAGAAGTTATCTAATACTTTTAATGAGAGAACATGAAATATTTCACAAAAATGGACTCAGGATTGATTTTATAAGGAATTTATAAAAATGAAGGTTAATATGAGGAGATCTGTGATGATTGGAATTGTGTTGTAGAAGGTAATTAAGATATACAATAGGGAGTTAAACTATAGAGTTTCTATTCTAGTCACAAAAGCAAAACTACACACTTAGCATTAGATGTATGTGTTGTCTTGTCTATTCCGTGGTGCTAAGCAAATGTATTGCAAAAGTACTGTAAATGACTTTTTTTTTTTTTTTTTTTGGCCAGTCCTGGGCCTTGGACTCAGGGCCTGAGCACTGTCCCTGGATTCTTTTTGCTCAAGGCTAGCACTCTGCCACTTGAGGCACAGCGGCACTTCTGGCCATAAAGTACTGTAAATGTATTGTACTATCTATCTTCTGATGATCATGACCATTTGAGAATGCCCTTGCACATTACTTCTAAGAAGTATTCTAGAAATAAATGAAAAAGGTATGATACCTACTTTTCACTTTTTATTAGCACGTGTTACAAAATATAATAATATTTACTATAGCACTTGCTATTTGCTCTTTACAGTAAATAGCACTTACTATTTACTACTATGTTACTGTTTGCTCCTATTTACTAAATATTACGATGATAAGTAGTAATATTAATAGTAATATTTAGTATACCAAATATAGTAACAATATATTATTTTATAGAAAATAACATCTCATTATATTTTCATAAGTGCACATGGTAAACTTTTGTCACTTTCAAACATTAATTATATAGTCCTCTAATCATTCCTGGCATGCTTCAAACTCAGCATCGTTCCTCTTCCTCATTTCATATGGACTTTCTTCTACATTCCTATCTGTTTTTTTCTAATCTAACTTCCTTCCATGAAAGAAAAATACATAAGGTTTCTGTTTTTGGGTCTGACCTATGGGGCACGCCTGCCCGGATCCCTTGCATTATTAAGAGACAATTAGTTGGCCCCGCTTGTTTTTCCAGGCTTGGGACCACGTGTGGCCAACATGGTGCCTGGTGATGAACCCAGAGGCATTCCTGTGGGCTGTGACAAAGAATTAGGCCGCCTCCTAGGATTGGTCCCTTGTCCCTCCAACCTTGATGGACAGTTCAGGCGTCCCTTCACAGCCCCTACATAGGTGCACGTACCCCTCCCCTTCTGCCACTCTCTGACTGGTTTAAGAGCGGCTCCCTTCCCCCATTAAATTGAGTCTTAGCACTGACTTGGCTCCCAGACTGTCTGTTTGTCCTTCCACAAAAGGGGGGCTGGGTGTGGGCAGTCTGTCTGCACGTTCCTCTTCTTGGCTCGTCTGGTTGGGGCGTGTTTTCCCGTCTCTCCTGCAGGTCAGGAGAGTGCGGGAGGCTAAAAACCCCAACACTGACCTATTTGGCTTAATATGATCATGTTCAGTTCTATCCATTCTCCTGAAAACACCTTCATTTTCTACTTTACAGTTAAATAATGCTCCATATAAAACACGTTTTCTTAATCCATTAATCTGTAAAGGGCATTTATTCTGATTCTATATGTACATTATTGTAAATTGTTCCATGATAAAAATGATTTGCATGAATCTCTACATAATGAAGACTTGTTCCTTTTCAAGGTTTTAGGTCTTACACTGAGATCCTTAAAACATTTTTTTGTTTTTTTTGCCAGTCCTGGGGCTTAAACTCGGGGCTTGAACACTGTCCTTGGCTTCATTTTGCTCAAGGCTAACACTCTACCATGTGAGCCACAGCACCATTTATGGCTTTTTCTATATATATGTGGTGGTGAGGAATCGAACCCAGGCCTTCATGTATGCAAGGCAAGCACTTTACCACTAGGCCATATTCCCAGCCCCTTTAAAACATTTTGAGTTGCTTTTTTGAGTTGAGTGTGAGAGGTAAGGGTTTCTGACTGAAGTCTTCTGCAGGTGAATTCCCAGTTTCTTTTTTTTGGTTTTAATTTAATTTTACTATCAAAGTGATGTGCAGAGGGGTTAGTTACAGTAACATATGTAAAATAGTGAGTGCATTTATTGTCATGTTTGTTACCCCTCTCCTTCATTTCTCTCCTACCTTCCCTCCTCTTAACCAGCCCTCCCCAAGTTGTACAGTTAATTTGCGACATAATGTCTTGTATTGCTGTTGCATTGGTTCATCCTTTATCCTTTGACTCACCATTCTGATGTTCTCCTTCCCTTCCTTAATTCAGATAAACATATATACAATACCAGGGTACCAAAACTAAATACAGTGACCACAGTGGATTCCCAGTTTCTAACGATTATTTGTTAAAGAGGTTATGTTTCCTACAATGTATTTTTTGATAACTTTGTTGGGAATAAAATCACTGTAAATGCATGTGCTAAGTTCCAAGACCTTTATTCTGTTCAAATTGTCTATGTACTTGTTTTTGCTACAATCACGCTGCTTTTGTTATAGTGGATCTGTATTATAAATGCTATAAATTAAATGTTGTGATCTCTCCTCATTCCTCTTTTGTGCTCAAGTTATTAAGCCCAGATATTTCTTTAGGTATTCAGTCACTGCAATCACATATGAATTTCGGGAATGATTTTTTCTAATTCTCTCAGAAATGTGATTGAAATTTTGGTGGGAATTTCATGGAATTATTTGATTTCAATAATATGGCATAGTTCACAATATTAATTCTAACCCATGCATATAGAAAGTACTAAATTAATGTCACATCCATATTGTGACCTATGCACTTGTAAATACAAATATGTAGGAATATATTATAAGAAAATTACCAGCTTTTCATTGGGCTAGAGATAATATCCACAATATATGAAAGGCTTAATTGAACACAAAAGAATATGTAATTAGTCAGAGGAAAGATGAGCAGAACAGACAGTTCTCAAAAGGAAATCAGTTCAGGTAACTATTAAATACATGTCGAATTGCCAACATTCTTGACCATAAAGAAAATGCAGGGCTGGGGATATAGCCTAGTGGCAAGAGTGCCTGCCTCGGATACACGAGGCCCTAGGTTTGATTCCCCAGCACCACATATACAGAAAACGGCCAGAAGCGGCGCTGTGGCTCAAGTGGCAGAGTGCTAGCCTTGAGCGGGAAGAAGCCAGGGACAGTGCTCAGGCCCTGAGTCCAAGGCCCAGGACTGGCCAAAAAAAAAAATAAATAAATAAATAAATAAAAAATAAAAAAAGTGAATAGAGTTTAAAATTAAAAAAAAAAAAAAGAAAATGCAAGTCAAATGACGTTTAGATTACATCACATACCACTCAGCTTTTCTTTTTAAAATAAATAAAACAAACACACAAAAAATCCAAGCCAGCAATTCCTGATGATGGAATAGGTGAAAGGATCTGATATCCACTGTTACTGGGAATGTAAAATAGTACATGTGAATCTCAGTTGTGGTGCTGAATTTCAATTGTGGAATTGAGGTGGAATCTCAGAGGTGTTCGGATTTACATTTCTTTTATGGCCAAAGATGTTGAAGATCTCTTCATACGCCTATTGGCTATTCTTACTTCTTCTGAGAAGTTTCTTTTTTAAGTCTTTGGCCCATTTAGTAAGAGGTTGTTTTTGTTAGTTCACTTTGTGTTTTGGTTAGGTTTCCCCATTTGTTATTGATTTTGTTTTCTGTATCTTTGGTCTTGTATGTAAATTTGTCTGTTCGTGTGGGGCAGGGCATATGAGGACACAAAGAAATGGAGGGACAAGGGGTGGAGAAATGTATCAATGATACTCATCAGAAAAACTGAGAGAAAATATGCAAAGAGGTTATGGTGTTCACAAAGAAATGTACTAATTAGCTGACTTACGTAACTGTAAAATCTCCGTGCATCACCTTTCCAGTAAAAAGAAACAAAAACATTTAAAGAATATTACAAGAAAGGGGAATATTGGAATTAGTATAAAGTGTTTAATTTTATACTTTTTAGTATAAAATATTATCCTCTTTTATAAGAGGGTAATATTGAAAATAGTATAAAGGATGTGAATGTGTTCAATGACATATATTCATTATATGTAAGCATGGAAACATTGTAACAAAAGTGGTTGTATAATTTTAAAATATGAGCAAATATTTTTACCAAAATAAGAATAAAATAAGCTCTGTTAATACTAAAGCTCTTTAAACACTGGTAGGGAAACAGTAATGTTCTAGCAGAATGTATGTTGAGAACCATATTTGTGCACCTGAAAATAATTTAAAATCTAAGATCCTATAGCTAGTAACTGTTTTTGCCAGTTTTCAAAGAAGTTGAATTGGATTTAAAAAGATCCATTAAGTTTCTAGATTTGTTTTTATCTGCACATCAGTCATACAAATCGCCTGCCATTTTGGATTATGCAAAAACTTTCACTTATTTTGTAAGTCGTCAATTTAAGTGCTATTTTCTAGTTAATATTTCTATCTTCTATTGTACAATTTCTCCAGGTAGTATTACTTCTCTTTGTGTTATGAATTCTTCTATATCGTCACCATTGAGACACTAAGTGATGGGGATTTAATAGCTTTGAAGACAGCCTTGTAATGATTATCTAACAGCTTATAAATGTAACAACTTGTAGTTGATATTATGAATACTTGGTCATTTATAATATTTTCACCAAGAACCTTGGTTCCTTTATATTGAGGTAATATATTCTATTGTATGATTTAGGTACTGAAAATAAATTTGTTTTTCCACATAATATAAAGATAATCTGTAAAATGTCATTTGTGCATGGCTTATGTTTTCTCAGCACACCAAATAAAGATTTGAAAAACTAATACATAATTATGCTAAAGGTCTGAGCATGAAATTCCTGTTAATAATATTTACTATAGGTTGTGAAGCAATTTAGAAGAATATTAAAATTCTCATATTTCATTATCCATAGATAGTACTCTAGATAATTACAGAATAATATCATTACTGATGAGTTTTTTCCACATAAAACTAAGATAAACAAGCAATATTTTCTTTACCCTGTAGGGAATAATTTGGCAAATTTTAGTGAAAAAAAGTTTTGGTCTATGATTATTTTATATCAGTGATCAGATTAAAATTTTAGAAATGAGACAAATAAATATTTATAGCAAAGCCACTTTTCCTTAATAACAACCAATGTAAGAGATTCCCAGGCATTGTAAAGGTATATAATATAATATATATTCTATTTCATGTAATCTAATAATAAATTATAGGTTTTTTATATTTTTGTGAAATTAAGTAAAATGTTGCTGCCTACTTAATCTACTAACTAGTCAAGTAAAGAAGAAAACAAAATGTAAGATTCATACCCATCCTATGAGCAATTATGATCTGTTTTACCCTGTCTATAAGCATGCACGATCTTTTTGAATCTGTTCAGAAGCAATTGTGATCTATGTCTTTAGACAATTGTGAGTTATTTGACTCTGACCATAAACAGTTATAATCTATCTGAAAAAGTTAATATGTAATTATAATCTATTTTACCCTGTCCATAACTAGTTCTGATTTGTTTTACCCTGTCTGTAATTATTTATGATCTGGTTGACCTTGTCCACAAACAGTTAAGATCTGCTTGGCCCTGTCCGTACTTGTACATATAGTGTTTATTATATGTTTAGAGGATGAGGCACACCAATTATATAACAATTTATAATGGAGAGTATAGTGGTACCATCCAGATTAAAAAATAAAACAGAAAAGTACTATTTTCATATGCAACAATGTTCTTTATAAAATTTATTTGGAAATTATAGTGTATTGTGTTATATTTTTAGATACTTAGGGGCTGCAATCTCAGCAGGCCACCAGCAGAACTCACATAAGCAACACAGAAGCATCATAGTCTATTTCAAGAGTACCTGGGTAGTGTCAGGCAGTGAAGGGCATGGGTAAGGATGCAGCAGAAGTCACAGTCAAGATGCAGAAATAGGCAACAGAAGTGGCAGTGTATTTACATCGCATAGAATAATGTTTATGAAAATGAACTCCAAGAAATGCAAACAATAGTTGTTTTCTGTTAATTTGCTTTTTGTTTTGTTTGTTTTATTTTTTTCTTTTTTGCTGGTTTTGATTGTCCTACTTTTTGTCTTATATATTAATTTGTCTGTTTGGGAATGGCTAATGAGGAGCACAGAAATGGTGGGACAAAGTGTGAACAAATGCAGCAGTGATACTCACTAAATATTATGTTGAAAATGGACTATACTACTTGAGGAGGAGGCGGGCCGGGAAGAAAAGTCTGGCAGAAAAGGAGGGAAGAGGTGTCACTATTCACAAACAAATGTGCTCTTTACCTGACTTATGTAACTGTAACCTTTCTGTATATCACCTTTACAATAACAAGGAAAATAAAGAGTACAAAGAGAACTTAAGTCCCTCAGTGGAATAAATGATATTCAATGATAGCTCATGATTCTTACACTATCTAGTGGAAAACCCTGAAACTCATTTCCTAGAAATACTGATGCTCACCTTGCAATCTATATGCAAATAAGAAATTCCAGGCATATAGATTGAGCTATGATTCATAAACTGTCTTCTTTACTAATTCCATACATTTAGCTTTTGTTTTATAGTCACATAAATTTGACATATGCAATATACTGAAACAATACATCCACTGACTCTCAGACAGACCTGTTAAATGTGGATGGAACTAGAGTTACGTTCCTAAATTATATTTCATTATTTTATAATAAGTGGAAGTTGTTAGAAAATTATACAGAAAGATAGAAAATGTAGTAACAGAGGCTGGGGATATGGCCTCACAGTGGCAAGAGTGCTTGCCTCATATACATGAAGCTCTGGGTTCAATTCCCCAGCACCACATATAGAGAAAACAGCCAGAGGTGGCGCTGTGGCTCAAGTGGCGGAGTGCTAACCTTGAGCAAAAAGAAGCCAGGGACTCAGGCCCTGAGTTCAAGCCCCAGGACAGGCAAAAAAAAAAAGAAAGAAAGAAAGAAAGAAAACGTAGTAACAAAAAAAGAAATATAATATTTCTTTTCCGTTAAATCCTCTGTTACAGAAACAAGAATGAGTCTTCTAAAGGAAAAGGATGAAGATTCCGTTAACTTTTTTCTGGCTCCATAGAACCACACTTTAAAAGCAAGAGAGCTGAAACAACAAGAGGAAGGGCAGAAGAAAAGATGGAGTAATGGTTATGGCTTACCAAGTATGATAATATTGTTTTCAGCAGAAAACATCCAAATAAATTAATTTCACTTAGTCTATAAGCATTGTGTATACAGAAACATTTGTGAAAAATATCTATTTAGATCTCTTGTTAACTCTCAAACCACTTTGTACTATCTAGCATAATATATTTCAAAGCCTATTAGTGAAAATAGTCTGTGAATAGTGCTGAATATGTCCTGAATAAAATGTCTTTGAATACTCCTGAATAGGTCCTTATGTGTAAATGTAAATATTATTAAGTTATTTTTGTTTGTCTATTCAATTAATTATATTATACCACTGACTTACAAAACATTAAAACATTATTATGTATTTAAGACATTATAAAGCGTGCAAAATAGGAAGCTCTGAATACATATGATTTTATAATCAAAACATTTTCCTATTGTCAGTCACATTTTGTTTCAGAAAACATATTATTCATTTTAAAAATTTAACCAGTAGGTTGTTTTTAGCATTTATGATTATACTATAAAATGCAAGGCATTTTTTGGATGCAATATCTAACTTAGGAAACAGTCTTTACTTCTAGAGTCTTACTGTCTTTTAGTAGAATAAATACTCAATGACTATAGCCTGCATGGAGAGCAAATAGGTCCACACATCAATAGTGAAAATAGTTATTTTTCAGCCTAAACTCTTATCTATTTGAAATTTAATATCTGTAAAGTAATGGCAATGTCTGCAGAAAAACAAATGATATGGCTGGTTTCATAGAAAACTTTAGAAGAAATCTTGAGAGGAAATCTGCCAGTATAAGACTGTTTGAATATTTGTGTGTGTTTACATTAGTCATCCATTAACAGTCATATTCATATTTCTCATGTCAATAGGAAAAATTGTGTATAAAGTCTGTTCATGAGTATGTGTATGTACATACATATATTTCAGCTTAATTTTCTTAAATACAACCCCTCCGTTTCACAATGCAACTAACTTAATGGAGGTAGAGATAGAGCAACTTAAAATCCCCTATAAAATAATCTCTAGGTTATTAAGTTGTAAATATTTTTTTAATTTGGTTATTTTCATATTTCTAAGTATAATCACTTTAAAAATTGGGAAAATACATAGAAAATATGTTGATAAAGTAATGGTAAAATATATTTCAAGTTATAAATATGTTCTCATTCTGAAAAGGTTTAATTTCTTTCAGATTTTTGAAATGTTAGGAATTGTACTTGCTAATTTTAAGATGTTCTTCGGAATTTGTCTAATATGAGCAAATTCCCGCTGCAGAGATAGGATAATACCTGAGGAACACCACCATGTATGAATCAAAGTGCCTCTTGCTTTGTCTTAGAAGAATATGCACTGCGTTTTATTCCCTATGGTTTCTTCTACATTGTATTAAGGAAAGACTTTTGGAATTAGCTTTAAAAAAATGCCCAGGTATAAGTGTATTCCCTAAGTCACAGAAGTGGGAATTCTCCCACTTGAAGAAGAAATCCTAATAGGTAAAAGGAAAGTGCAGCCTTGAGGCAATGACAAATCGTCCATCCCCAGGAGTTCATCAAGTTGGAAGTGAGGAGTTATTAATGCTCCTGTTATTGTTATTATTAGGAAAGCTGACTTACAATCCCTGTCCTTCCTTGCTTGTTCAGAATAAACCTTTATTATACTTTATGCTTTATTATACATCACTTTATTGTTGTTGTTAGAATATCCATCATTTTCAAGTAGCAAGTGAGGGAAAAAAAGCAATTTGTGTAGTTAGACATTATTTAGGAAATAATGTCATTTGGTAAACGTTTCTGTTTAAATATTTTTGGAACATTTACTACAAAATATCAGGAGCCCCAAACACCTTTAAATCAGGAAGAAATGAATATCCACTCCTATAGAACAATGGTTCATTAATGGAAGTGACTGTCCTGAGAAGTCTGAATAAATGTCCCTTCCTTTCCCAAAGCATGCACGAAGTAAAGGAAGCAGAGCTTGAACCCTGAGTACAATTTTATTTTCCATTCTTTTAATTGTCTGTTGCCAACTGTGGTCCCAATATTAAATGGAAATGTGTCTCTCACAATGTTTACAAACATATAATTCAAAATCACCGAAATATTGTTCTAATGATTTTCTAGGTTGGTTTTGCTATGGTTTAGTATGAGTGCACATAATTTAAAAAAAATAAAACTACTTTGCCATAATAAATACTCTTGTTGCACGTGTACTTTTCATTAGACTTTGATGTTATAGGTAATGCTAATATACGTGGATGGTTTTTAGTTTGTATCAGAAAGTTAAAGTGACCAAAGAAAGCTTAATGCTAGATTCTTTATGATTTTCATCAGATTTCCAATTATACAGGTTTTTTTTTTTTTTTGTTTCTATCACAAGCACTCAGAGGTATCTGCCTATTAGCCTTCTGGCAGCCAAATTTTACTTATTACCCAATTTTCAAGTAGGACCGAAAAAGGTACAATAGGAAAACCTGTTCTTATGACCTACTGGAGAATAGGAATTACTTTGAATAGTTTTTGTTGTTGTTCAGTTATTTTATTCTTAGCCTACCTCCATAGTTCATGGAAAGGGAAAGTAAGTGAATAAAAGAAAAGTAACACTTACCTAAAATTATACAGGAAGAAATGAAACAGTTTTAAATAGTTTTATCACTAAAAGTAAGAAAACAAATTGCACAGCTTCCAATCAAATTCCCGGTCTTTGCTCTTATGATTCTTAGTATAGAAATGTTAGGCAAGAGGAGAACCCACCGTATTGTCCTGCGCAACAGAACCTTGCTGTTGCTGAGAGCACAGCTACTATCTCTAAAGCTAAAATAAAAGGTAATCTTGCCTGCCAAATAACTGGCAGCCAGGCACCCAATGTGATGTACATAAATGACCTCTGAAGGCAAAATGCAGGATTCATGAAACGATGATCACCTTTAGAATACAAGAAAAAGACAGATAAGAATAGTACCTATGGCATGCTTTGTAGGTATGTTTGAGGCAAAGGATCATATAAAGGCAGGGCATCTGAGAATTGAATTTCTAAATATCATCTTCTTGGGAAGTCCCTACGTGTTTTCATGTCAGGCATTTCTAGTTCAAGGACCAATGAGCTAAAGCATCTACTACTTGTGCCTACCTTTTGTAGATCTCTGTAGTTTTACATGGAGTTTTAAATAGCATTTGGATAAAAATAGGGGAAAAACCCACAACAATATTGTCATAACTCCCACTCCTTAAAAACAAGTTATTTTTTCCCATATGTCAGCCTATGATTATGAAACAATACATCTCTATAGGGGCTGTTTCTTTCATTATTATTCTATATTCACTGAGTGAATAGACATTTATTAAAATTTATAGGTGGCATTATTAAGACTTATTTAAAATGAATATATAGATTATACAATAAGTTTTCAATTAGGCATGACCTATGTCAGAATTATATTCTTCAAATGATGGCCAACCTTATTTTCACAGTAGAAATACTGTGAAAGGATTTTTTAAATTATTCATACTTGGATCTTATGTTCAGAATTTGTCATTCAAATGAATTTTTGAGGACAAGCTACAGGCATTATTTTTAAGTAGTGATAATGAACTTGATTAAAATTTGCCACTAGAATTCAGAAGTACTATTTGAACCTTGAGAAACCCAAGAGAAAAATTGAACAGAACAGGATATTCTATTAGCAAAAAGTCTCTGACTTCACCTAAACCTCAAATGTTCTATTCCTCTCCTTGCCTAATCATTTTGAAAATACAGATTGAATAATCATTTCAAGAATTAATTGTAAATAGGATTAAAACAATATGAATATCTGAGATGAATAAATATTACTCCTTTAAACCCCTAAGCTTATTTTTAAAAATTATTCTGAGTCCACTTTACCAAGGTTAAAGAAGGGGGCTAAAAAGTAATTTCAGGACATTCAAGAAAATCTGATCTACTGTGTCATCCTGTAGTATTGAGTTTACTGGAAGTACTAGAAGCAGAGTTTTAAGATTACTAAAGGCGCTTAAGGAAATGAGGAGGTCTAATCCAAATATCTGCTGTTCTAGAAAGCACTATGGCAACATCATAGTTCTTCCTATGTAAAATCACTTCTGATAAAACTCTGAAACATGGCACAACTTATACCCTTTTGATCAATTGTTTCAGACTAACTTGACTTCTTCTACACCCTACAAATGAAAGCATACCTTCTACAAATTCTTCATTGGAAATACTAAGTATTATCACTAGGTAAAACTTAAAGATGCCAGATGAAGATGGTTAAAAAATGTCTACCACATTCAGAAAGAAATCTGTTTAATAATATGACTTAGGGGAAAAGGAAGGTTAATTGCCAATTATACAGAAAATTATGCAAAAATAAGAAGAATCGCTTTCAAGAACTATTGCCCTTCATTTTAGTTGTGTCATGTTGTATATGTGGTGTGTGTGTGTGTGTTTTAAAACATTTTTCCAATTATCTTGGTCTGTGTCACCAATCTTTGATTCAGGTGTTTGTCAAAATGTAAAACAATAAATAGGACTATGACCTATGACTTGGATTAAAACTGATGTCTCAGGGAGACTAGAGTAGCCTGAAAATGGAATTAACATTTGCTTGAACTCTCTAGAAACTGATTAAAATAACTGGGAAGTTAAAGGGATTTGGGGCTCCTTTGTGCATAAATGACACTTTATTTTGAAATGAAAAATTTAAAACAACTGTTTTATATTTAGTAAGATTAAAGTTAATAGATTTCTACTCATTTTTCTATACTCTTGGTACAGGATTTGCTACAAGTTCATTTCATGAATAGAGTCAATCTGATCCTTCTCTATTTTATTTAGTCAACAATGGTGTGATCAGTTGTGTTCCACATGAACACTCTTGTGGAAATAGTGAAAGAAAGAAAGAAAGAAAGAGAAAGAAAGAAAGAAAGAGAGAGAGAAAGAGAGAGAAAGAAAGAGAAAGAAAGAGAGAGAAAGAGAGAGAGAGAAAGAGAGAAAGAGAGAAAGAAAGAAAGAAAGAAAGAAAGAAAAGAAAGAAAGAAAGAAAGAAAGAAAGAAAGAAAGAAAGAAAGAAAGAAAGAAAGAAAGAAAGAAGAAGAAGAAGGAAGGAAGGAAGGAAGGAAAGAAGGAAGGAAGGAAGGAAGGAAGGAAGGAAGGAAGGAAGGAAGGACAAATAATAAATATTTAGTTTTCCAAACTCATCTATAAAGATCCATGGATTTCTGCTTTTCATTCTCCAGAGGTCCCAAACCAATTGACACTTCAGCCAACTACAAAGAAAGCATTCTGAGTCAGTACAACTAATAAAAGGGGTTGAGAGTCCAACTTTGACTTATATTGAAGTGAGTCCGGTGAGCTCTCATGCAATGTGTCTGCAGATCGGATTGAAAAAGAAGCCTGATTTAGACAATGCATGCAAATTTTTCTAATGGCTTTCATTATAGGGTAAAATCATCACCTTCAATTGGGCTTGCACCTTGAACAATTTATCATGAGGATTATATTCATTCATTTTTCTCTCATTCATGTATCCAGTTATTACTTTCTTCTATGGTTCAATGCATACTGATTGAGTACTATACTAGGTGGTGGGAACCCAAAGGAATCCCAGCTGTGATCACTGAACTTCACAGTTCACAATGTACTGAATGACTAAGGTAGAGTGTCAAGATTTCCAAGTCCTGTGCCATTCTCCCTGGATTGTAGACTACTAATCATTCTGCTAATACTAAGAGAAGTTTTTTAAAGAGTTTAGCATATTTTCAGGAGCAAGTTTTCCCACTGATTTTCTGTTTTCAACCAAAGTGAATATTGATCACTTCTGTTCCTTCTTGGTTAATACTTCAGTGATTGATCTTTTTGCCACAAATTTGCAATGAGAGGTGAAAAGAAAAACTTTTGTGGCAAAAGAGATATGATTTTATATTGGAATTCTGGTGGATATTATGCAGGTAAGGTAATTGCTGAATTACAAAGCAGGAGAATATGGAACAAAGCCAATTAAGAGGAACATTATGTAGACAGATATGAGAAATAGTTTGAATGTATTTTGAATGGTTTACCTACATATAAAGAATTGTAATGTTGAAGCATTTTGAATAAAATGAAATAAATCTCTAAGCAAAATAATCCAAAGGTCTACTAAAATTGTTTGAGCTATGGGTTTACTGTGTAATAGGTAATAACAATAAGGGTTAAAATGCACTGGGCATTTAACACTCTATGTTAACAAAATAGCTTAACTTTATCTAAAATAAGTTTTATACAAAGTAAGATTTACTGGTTTGCTCAGTAACTCCACTGTGTGCATTCAATTTTATAATATATATATGCATCTTCCTTGGGGGTTTGCATTCTAATGGGAAATAGGGTGAACTTATAAATGTTCAAAAGCCTGTTGGAATCAGTGCTGATGTGTGCACACATATTTTTAGATAAATCCATTATTCAATGCTCTTTTGGTGAGAATTGCCTTCTATATATGCAGGGGAAAAGGCATTTTTACCACATGTACAAGATTATTTCCACTTCTTTTGCAGAATCTCTTCTCCTATTAAGTTAATTTGAAAAATCTTTATGATTCAAACTGGCACTACTACAACATTTCACAGTGGATTCAGGAAAAACATAAAAATGTGTTATAATACTAGTAGCTTCTTCGGTGTTGAAAATTAGAATCCTCTGCTTGTTATTTTTGTTTAGCTATATTTTATTGAAGGAGGGAATAGGAAATTTAGTTTCAGTAATACGCAGAAAATAATATAATGTTTTCTGATTGGTAAGACTATGGAACCCTTGAATATACTTTTTAATATTTTCTTTTCTTATTTTTTAAATATATATTGACAGGGTGATGTACAGAGGGGTTACAGTTACGTATGTAAGGTACTGAGTACATTTATTGGCAAAATTGTTACTTCCTCCCTCATGTTTCTCCCATATTCCTTCCTTCCCCAGGAGTTATACAGTTAGTTTATAACATATTGTCTTGTAAGTATTGCTGTTGAATTGTTTCACCTTTTGTCATTTGTTTCACCATTTTGATGTTCTTCTTTCCCTGATTCAGACAAACATAGATAAAATACCCAGAGTACCAAAATCAAATTCAATGACAACAGGGATAGATCATATGGAAAATAAAAGAAAAAATAAATAATTTCACATAGTATGTTAAAAATAACAACAACAATTATATCCACTTATTTCCATAACTTTGAGTTTATTTCACTTTGCATAATTTTATGTGATTTTATGTACATCACTTATTGAGTTATTGTGATCTTCTGCAGGAATATCCTAGACACATACTAATTATTACCAATGAAGGAAACCTTAGAGTCTATGTTTCTTTGGGCCTGGTTCACTTCACTTAGTATAATTTTTTTCAAGTCTTTCCATTTCCTTATGAATGGAGAAATGCCATTCTTTCTGATAGAAGCATAAAATTCCACTGTGCATATATACCACATTTTCTTTATCCATTCAACTACCAAGAGACATCTGGGTTGGTTCCATATTTTAGCTATGGTAAATAATGCTGAAATGAACATAGTTGTGCTAACAACTTTAGTATGGTCTAGGTTAGGCACAGGTCAAAACTTTCTTAATAAAGAACTGTAAACACAATTCAAAAAAAGGTTGGGCAAAGGGTATTGCATTGAACTGCAGAGCTTCTGCATGGCAAAGGACAAAGCTTGCAAGATAAATAGCAAGCCCACAAATTAGGAGAAAATCGTCACTGTCCATACAATGGTCAAGGGCTTCATATCTAAAATATACATAGAACTCAAAAAATTAAGCTCCCCCAAAATAAATGCTCAAAGAAACAACTACCCCATTAATAAATGGGTAAAAACTTAAAGTGAGATGCTTCTGAAGAGGAAATGGGAATGGCCAAGAGGCATATAAATAAGTGCTCAACATCATTGGTCATAAAAGAAATGCAAGTCAAAACAATATTGAGATTCCACTTTACCTCAGTAAGAATGGCCATTATCCAGAAAATTAACAACAACAGATGCTGGCTGGGATGTGGCCAAAAGGGAACCCTACTACACTGTTGGTGGGAGTGTAAACTTGTCCAACCACTGTGGAAAGCAGTGTGGTGGTTCCTCAAAAGGCTAAACATAGAGTTTCCACTTGGTCTAGCAACCCTACTTTTGGGAGTTAATCTACTTTCTGAGAAGCATTTTGTTACAATTTCTAATATTAAAAGAAGGCGACCAGATTTGGATATAGTGGAAATATATTCTTTATTCAGTTTATTTTTGTCCTGTTTTTCTTTTGTGCAGGTACCAGAACTTAAGCTCAATGACCTGGTGTATTCTTCAGGTTTATGCCTTGCTTTATGATGGCTAATTGGAGATAAGAGTTGTGAGCTTTTCTATCTAGGCCAGTACAGAGCTGAAACCTTCCAGGTTTTATGCCTCTCAATCTTGGCTTACTTGCGTTAAAGAGACAATCACTGCCTTATTTTAAGGAGGCAAACATTCTTGCCACTAGGCCATATTCCTAGCCCACAAATTCTTTTTTTTTTTTTTTTTTTTTTTTAGTTTTGCCAGTCCTGGGGCTTGGACTCAGGGCCTGAGCACTGTTCCTGGCTTCTTTTTGCTCAAGGCTAGCTCTCTGCCACTTGAGCCACAGCGCCACCTCTGGCCATTTCCTATATATGTGGTGCTTGGTACTCGAACCCAGGGCTTCATGTATACGAGTCAAGCACTCTTGCCACTAGGCCATATTCCCAGCCTCCCTGCCTTATTTTAAAACGAAAAAATGCATTGAGTTTTCCCCGGCTTTATTTGCTGTATTTGAAGACTTTTCCAAATAGACTGAATATAATCAAGTTTATAACATGGAAGGAGAAACAGTAGCAATGTAACACATACCCAAATAAAAATCTACATAAATGGAAATATAAAACTTCTGACAGATGGAATTAGGGATTCGTCATTGCAGAAGAAGAGATAATAATATGACCAAAATTACTACCTAACCTGAAATACAACACAAGTATATAATAAAATACAATTCAAAGAACATTGATGTTTAGTGAAATAACTTCAAGTTGACTAATATGGAGACCATGGAGCTGCCAACATAAATAAATTGGAAGAAGATGACAGAAGGATTTGGAAAAATAATTACCAGTAAGTGGAGAGAGACGGGATGCAGATGGAGACAGACAGAAAGAAAGGATACACAAAAAGAATTTGTAAATATGGTGCGATGAATGTAATTTACAATTGTAATTTAGATACCTTTTTGAATCTTGATGCAATTAAACAACTGTTAATTGAAATTAGCAAACTGTCAACCCATTGTTATAGCAATTTTTACATTTTTGAGTTAACATCTTGAAGTTGAAGGCAGTCATTGAGCCCCTGGACTTCTTAGAAAACTGGTGAAAAATCATAGAAAAGGAGATTAAGATTATACTTCTTAACTTGATTATCACACAAAAACAAATACTGAATTCTACATCCAATTTCCATTTAATTAGAAAACTGAATTTACTTTAGTGCCAACTTCAATTTCATTGTAGAGATACAGCATGCTTTATTAAATGTATTAACTTCTAGAAGACACCATTTTCCCCACAAATTTTAGCAAGTATGTGTGGCATATCTGAAACACAAACAATAGGAAGCACTCTAAAGGACAGATATTTAGGCACTGTTATAATATGAGAGGATTAGAATTAGAGTTGGCTGCATGCAGTCTTGGGATAAAATTTAAAAATGGATGCGGTTTGCTAATAAAATAATATTCAGAAGTGAATTTTACAAGTTGTCAAATAGGAGTCAAGTAATTAAATAAGACCAATGCATTTAGATATAGTATATATATTGCTTTTCATCAGAGTTATGATGAATAAAATAGATTTAAAGATCATTTTAATCCAAGCTACATTATGATATTTATAAAGATTCTTTTTATTGTGATTTTAAATGAGTCAGTTATTTACATGATATTTTTCTAATTATAGAGTGAATAACCAGTTTGGATACATTTGGAGATTGTGGAGGGCATTGGGCTGGTCCTGTATTTCTGGCTCAGCTTTCCCTGCTCCTGACTGGCACTCTACCACTTGAGTCACAACTTCAGTCCAGCTTTTATTCCTTGTTAACTGGAACTGGAATCTAGTGGACTTTTCTACCGAGGATGGCTTCAAATTTTGATCCTCTTAAGAAGCTAGGATTACAGAAATGAGCCACCATAACCAGGCACAAATATATTTTTAATTTTCTCTTGTAAACTGCCATCTGTATCTCTTTAGCCAGACATTTTCAAACCTTGAAATATTTTCTCAACTCATAAAACGTTAGCGAATTTAGGGCCATTGTTATTCGTACATGTGAATAGATCTTTGAAATTTATATAATATTCCTAGCAACTGAAAATATGAAATGTGACTGTATATTATTACTATCCCTCATAACTATCTCTGGTATTGTAATTTTCATAGTGAACAAAAAGAATTCATTGGTAAGAAATTCTTTAAGTAAAATCAGTCACCCAAGTTAGATACGAGGATAATACTTCACCTGATAATGGAGGCAAATATGGACATTCTGATCATTCTGATTCCAACAGGGAGCACTCAACCTGCCAATGGAAGTTAGGCATTCATTGCCTTCACTTACAACAGTAGCAGGGAGCATGCAATGAGATAGAAGAATTCATGCAAGTCCCTACTCTTCAGTTCTTATTGAACTCCTCCTTTATCTGTCAGTGTTTCCTTTTATCCCTAAGCATACGGATGGCAAGTCAGAACCTCTTCACTCATGAATAAATCAGTGTCCATTTGTGTTCCCTTTTCTCTTGTAGCTTGATGTGAATAACAGATGGTAAGGCTTTGAAACACCTGTTCCAAATGTGGACGTGCCTGTAGTTCCTGAGTAATTGAGAAGGGGCAACATTTTTTTTTTCTCTCACAATGTGGTGACTGTCTTGTGAAAAGCAGAACTCTTTCCCCAGCATATTCTCTCACTTCAACTCTCTGCCAGCTGTATCCTTACTATAAAATTCAGCATCCTTATTATTATGTATTTTTGGAAGTAAACCTTTGGGCTCAAAGTCCTGGCCAGACGTTCAGAATTGATGAGCAGACAGGTTTCCAAGATAAACAGTAAGATAATCAAAGACAAATGATCAGCAACCCTGCTTAGAGTTTTATATTTACCAGGAGGAATGGAATCAGGAAGTTAGAGCACCAGGGCCTCCTGGTATTTATTAAACTTCTCTTTTTATCTCTGATTGTGCAACGTGAACAAAACTCATTTCTCACTTTCCTAGGTGTAATGATTTGCTGACCTGAAGGGCTATTCACATTCACTGGCATCATGGCGGCAGCGTTACCTTAACAGCTCTCAGTTAAATGGAGCCTAGAAGGGAAGAGTTCTGAAGATAAAGGCAGCGACACAACTGAGCCTATCAATGTCAAGCTCCTACTGGCTTTGGGTCCATTTATGCACACCTGTCATTTATAGACATTTACATCCATTGTTAGGGCTCTCTCCACCAAATATGTTATTAATGTTGACATATTTGCATAACTATTTTCTAGTTATAAACCAGACTAAAACTCATTCCAGAATATTATATCGTGTTTTCTCCCAGTCACCAAACTTTCCCAATTTCCTAATTTAACCTGCACCTGGTGACTCACACCATGTATTAGCTTTTGTAGTTTCTCTGAGTTACATGAATGGAATCAACAACTATATATAGATGAGTATGACTGCCACTAGGCTATCTATGTTTCCAACATATACGGCAAGACTCAGTGTTTCCTAAAGAAAATGTATTGCCAGTGGATCATCTTTATGTCCCCCCTCCCCTGTGAGACAATAGTGTAATTAATTCCAAGAGAAAGATTGTTATATTGTCAGTGAGCCCAGCCCTCAATTATGTTTCCTATTATTATCACAATCATATTCTTTAAAATAGCAATAATATACCCTGTTTTTCCTACCTAAGCATTTCTTCCTTCACTGTCTAGAAAAGACAATGATTTTATAGCTAGTTAATTCTCATTCTTAAGAGAAGTTAGTTAATTCTTTTTTTTTTTTTTTTTTTTTTTTTTTTTTTTTTTTTTGGCCAGTCCTGGGCCTTGGACTCAGGGCCTGAGCACTGTCCCTGGCTTCTTCCGGCTCAAGGCTAGCACTCTGCCACTTGAGCCACAGCACCACTTCTGGCCGTTTTCTGTATATGTGGTGCTGGGGAATCGAACCTAGGGCCTCGTGTATCCGAGGCAGGCACTCTTGCCACTAGGCTATATCCCCAGCCCTAATTCATTTTCTTAAGAGAAAATTTACAAGAGTTACTCATCCAATTTTTTCCTGGACTTTTGGGGAAAAGAATGAGTCAAATGATAAATTTACCATGTTAGAATCTTTAGAATCTTTTGAATACTTTTATAATGTGACACTACCTCAGAACTCTGTTAAATACAGCTGTTTAAATCATTAAAAATCTGAAATTGGAATTTCATGAACCATAAATAAAGCATGAGGATGGTGGAGGAAAAGATGAAGGTATATTAGCAAGACAAGTGGTTATCACAATCTCCCTAGAGATAACTTCTGAAGGGTATATTTCTTCAAAGAGCCTATAAAATAGTTTTAATGAAATAAAATGCAGAAGTGCTTCTTATCCTAAAAAAGTATGTTCTAACAAGGAAGATGGATACCAAAAATGGAAGAAAGCCTTTGATAACACTATTTTGATGAGAAACAAGGACTCTATCAATTTCATCACCTCTCTAGAATCTGATTATTGATAGGATATTTGATTTTCTTAATTAACTGATTAGAAAACACTGAGAATAAATTTTATACCTGTAATCAATTTACACAGACAAGTACCTTTTTCAATCAACATTACTTTCCCATGAGTCTAATTTATGCAAAGTGCTATAGAAATAATGTAAACTTAGCTAGTCACTAGTGGCTCATGCCTGTAAGGTATCCCAAATAACTAGGAAAAGCAATGCTGAAAGTGTGACTTAAGGAGTGGATCACCAGCCAAGCAAGCATGTCCAAGTGTGAGGCCCTCAGTTCTAACTGTTTCCGCAAAATAAATAAATAACTAAATAATATTCAAAATGATGAAAACTTTTAGAGCAAGTCTTATATTGTTTTCCCAAATACAGCTACCAGAAATGCATGACATATGAAATAAATTTTAATTAAGCATATAAAGTTACAAATGTCACATGAGTAAAGGAAATGGTACGATTTCAATAAAATCCTAAATGAGCTCAAAAGGAAAATCAAGTTATGATTTTTTTCCTATTAAGTATCTTCCATAAATAGTAAATGTACCAAAAGGTGAATAAAATGTTACCAAATGAGCATATATAAATCAAATATCCTAGAAAAACTGAATTAAGCACAAGCATGTCACAATTCAGCCAATTAATGTGTACTATTTTTTTAAAAACTAGAGGCATACATATTATAATCAAAATGGATTGGTCTAGTCTTCAATGCTAATTATCATTCATAAATCAAATGTTCTCTTGATTTTTAATTGTTTTTTATCATAGGAAATATTTTTTAAATGCATCTATATATGTACTTGTATATATGCAAGAAACTGTCTTATTGGGTGAAAAGAATTTTCAGTGCTGTTTTAAATTGCAATAATATGAAGATAAATGGTATTAAAATGTGTTTTTGAATATATGTATATGTCGGCTTCTGCTTCAATATTCTGTCATAAATAATGCCTGATTTTGTGATCTTCATTTTACATGTATTTCTCCTCTTGCATTAATTTGTAGGAGTTGATATATTATAAAAATAATGCATGTTTATAGAAGTTGACAATCTCTTTTACAAATGTAAGGTTACCTATTTTCTTCTTGTTTAACATTTCTCATAATAATGTCTTAAAAGTGAATATGGTAATATTTATTAACTTGCATTCATATTTTCCTCTTTTATATGTATAGTAGAAATCACTGCTTACCAGAAGGTTGTGATGATAATTTCTTGCTTTCTATTATAAATGCAAAGTTTTTATTTTAGATTCTTACTTTTAATTCATCTGGAATGCTTTTCATTCCTGGTGACCCAGAATCATCTTTGGCTGCTTCATTATTAGTCATGTGCTTAGCAGGTACCTTGTCATTCTGTTGAGTATGACATTCTTTCCATACTGATTTAAAATTTGTCATTCTTCAAAGGTTTTTAAATGCATTGTTCTACTAATGGCTTTTATTGTGTTTCACTCACTTATAGAATTTGATTTTAAAAATCAAAGAAATAATCCATTCATAAGGCCAGTACCTCTTGAAGTCAGAAAGACCTCTTGAAGTTTCCATCTCCCAACATTGTGACTAAAGTTTCCACTAATGAAATTTAGGGGTGAGGGAACAGTAAACATTTCATCATATCTTACTATTACTTCTGCCATGATGGGTTGTTGGTTTTCAATTTAAAGTAATTAACAACTATCAGAATTCATTGCTCAGATAATGTTTTCTATAAGGATAAAGAGGTGACAGATGGTTTAATTTACATACTAGATGGTTTAATTTACATACATTCTAGAGACTCAATCTGTTTATTAGTTCTATACTTGCATTCTTATCCTAGCTATTCATTTATTAAACGTTCATTTATTAAAAATTTATTGAAGACATACTCTGTGTCTTAAACCTTGACCAAATACTAAAAACCATAGTTTAGCTTCCAGTATCATATTCTAATAAATGCTCAATAATATTTTAAAGTATTTTTTCACAGACATAAAAGAGAGCCTATAGGGAAATTCATTTTAAACATAAGCATTGTCTAAATGATGAACTTTTCAGAGTGATAGCCATCACTAACTAAGGCACATCATGGTAGAACTGATGTGAAAAGATGATAACATAATCTCAGTGTCCTTCACCTATTCCAATGTTATGTACTAGAAACTCAAACCACTAAGCAACAAGATTGAGAGATGATAACTCAAATGTTTTCATAATTAATAAGCTAACCACTAGACATGCAGTCTAGTGCAGTCAGTGGGATTTTTTTTTTATTTTTGTTGTCAAACTGATGAACAGAGAGGTTACAGTTTCATACATTAGGCATTGGATACATTTCTTGTACTGTTTGTTACCTTGTCTATCATACCCCCCTTCCTCCTCCCACGTTCCCTTTCCCCCCCTGAGGTGTTCAGTTCACTTACACCAAAGAGTTTTGCAAGTATTTCTTTTGTAGTCGTTTGTCGTTTTTACCCTGTGTCTCTCGATTTTGGTATTCCCTTTCCGTTCCCAGTATACACGGTTGTATACTGGTATCAATGGGATTTTAAATCAATGCAACTTCTTTGGAAGGCATTTTGGCATTTACTTTCAGAATGGAAAATATATTTATGTCTTTGCCCCAAAACTCCATTTCCAGAGATTTAACTAAATATATATGTATATGTATATATACACATGTATGATAAACATATGTAAATCTATGTAAATATGAAAGTGCTCCAAAATAGAGTGACAAACATATTCTTTTGTTATATTTATACATGTACTACATATACCCTCTCTATGTACTGTTTACCACGGCCCTTCCGCAGTTTTAAAGGAATAAAGCATTCTGCCACCATGGTCTCTGGATGACAGAAAACAAAGAACTAAATATCAAGGCTTTACAGCTTCATTCCAAGAGCGTGAGAATAAGAAGTGGGAACTATTGAGATAGAGGTAAGTTCAACCACCTTACTGCACTAGCCATCAGCCACAGAATCACAAAACAAAATAAGAGCTGGGGTTATCCAAGAATTCAGAAGACCTATGTCTCCGTTCCCGGTAAAATGTGAGAAAATGGCATTCTTATTCTCTCGATTTCCATGAAATGTGTGCTCAAGCAGTTGGCCAGGCAGTACAGAATGAATGTTTGGTGTCTAACATGTATTACATCTACTTCTAAGACCTCTCAGGACCCAGCACAATTTCTAGTATGTTCATAGTATCAGAGAAGAGGAAATATACCTAAGGCACTGTCACAGAGCATTCATCACAGTAAAGCGAGATGGTAATGCAAACAAGTATTCTCTTTCCATTGGGAGGTACACGAGGAGAGGCTCAAATTGGCCTGATAAACAGAAACAAGAGAGGGCTTAGCAGTGGTCCATGTCTCATGTGGTCTGGTCACATAGATTGGCTGTTCCTTCCCATATCTCAGCTGAACTATACATTTAGGTGAGATAATTCCAGGGACGGGGGAATTCCCTACCTTCGTCAATACTGGATCTAATTCAAAGGACTCTGTGCGCTCAGAGATGAGACATGGAGACAGCTAGGAACTTATTAATTGAAAAGTAGAATTTTTGCAATGATATTTTAAAGGAATACACCTTTGCAAAGAGTTAAGAAAAAGGGTTAGGGCTGGGGATATGGCTTAGTGGCAAGAGTGCTTGCCTCATATACATGAGGCCCTGGGTTCGATTCCTCAGCACCACATATACAGAAAATGGCCAGAAGTGGCGCTGTGGCTCAAGTGGCAGAGTGCTAGCCTTGAGCAAAAAAGAAGCCAGGGACAGTGCTCAAGCCCTGAGTTCACGGCCTAGGACTGGCCAAAAAAAAAAAAAAAAAAGAAAAGAAAAAGGTTTAAATGAATATTTTTGTTTGTTTGTTTGTTTTTGTTTTTGTTTTTTTGGCCAGTCCTGGGCCTTGGACTCAGGGCCTGAGCACTGTCCCTGGCTTCTTCCCGCTCAAGGCTAGCACTCTGCCACTTGAGCCACAGCGCCGCTTCTGGCCGTTTTCTGTATATGTGCTGCTTGAGAATCGAACCTAGGGCCTCGTGTATCCGAGGCAGGCACTCTTGCCACTAGGCTATATCCCCAGCCCTTTTTGTTTGTTTTATATACATATTTCTTATATGCTGAGAAAATATTTTCAGGAGTAAAATCCATGAGTGGTAGTAATACTTAACAATACTTGACATGCATTACATTA
The DNA here is from genome assembly GCF_023159225.1 of Perognathus longimembris pacificus. Lineage (NCBI taxonomy): Eukaryota > Metazoa > Chordata > Mammalia > Rodentia > Heteromyidae > Perognathus > Perognathus longimembris. The sequence goes on along the minus strand of NC_063174.1, from coordinate 47,938,436 downwards.
AGACAAACATTTAAGAAGTGGCCATAAACATGTAAATCAATTAGAATAAGGAATGTTGCAGAATCATGTTCTGAGGATAATCAGTAGGGAGTATCTCTTTGAACTTGCCAAGGACACAATTCTGGCAATCAACAGAATGGTAAAAACAACTCATTTTCTCCTTTGAAATGTGACATTTCTCTTGATTTCTTCTCTGCAGGGTAGCTGTCATTGTTTCTATCTTCAGAAAAGATCCTGAATTTAGGGCAAAAGATCTCAACCTGACTTAGCTCTGTTCCAACAACTCTATAACTGAGAAATTGACTTCTTTGAATTTTTTTTCCTAAGAGCATCCGAAGTAATTCGCAATTAACCTTAGAAACTTCTCTAGTATTTAACTTTCTTTCTAAACACACTTGTCTTTTTTTTTTTAATTTTGGGGTTAATTACAATGGATTGGAGCATATTGGGCACTTAAATGTTGCTAGAATGAGCAATTAAGTAATACCAGATGGAGATACCAGTATCAAAGAGATATCACTAGGATTCCAAATCATCCTCTATATGCTATCTCTCTCCTCACTAAAGAGTTAAGAATAAAGTTGCAATATTTACAGAAAGCAGATCAAAGTTCCTGATGTAGTAGCACTGTTTCCCTTCTTTCTCCTTCAGGTGTGTCAATGACACTTATTTCCTCCTTTATGTGCACCTTTTCCTTTTCATTGCTTACATTTGTAAGGTGTTCAGGCTTTTCTGTTGGATTCATGGGCAATAACTAATCAATCAATCACCCTTGTATGGTACATGATATCTGAAGATGAATGTTACTACCTAACATTTTTTAATGTTCGTAAGAAAATTGAGATAATCAAGATTAGGATCTTCTTATCCATAAATGAGGGAATGAGTCTTCTCCATGATTAAACAGATTTTCAGCTGTGCGCTGAGTCAAATATCAAAGTTCAAATTTAGTTTTGTTTTTCCTCCATTACATTAAACTACCTCATTTGTGAAACTTGAAGTGAAGTTGCCTTGTGGACCCCAAATCTCTTGTAGCACAGGGACCAATTAATTCGCTAGAATGAGGAATAATAGATTCCATTAGTTAGACTTAAGATAATATGTCCTCAGAGAAAATGTACCTAGGTCTAACTCTCCAGTATTTCAAAGGCCAGTCAGTTTTATCATTAATGTACTTTATGATCTTTGTTATGATATCTTTAAAGATGGTGGGAGGGATCATTCTCATCAAAGACAACTTCGTTCTCTTCAGCAGTTTTGATTATCTACCTAATATTAGGAAAGCATTTATTCTTCAGATCCATATAAAGCCCCCAAATGATCTACATGTCTTAGTATTTTTACAATTTCCCCCTCAGTGTCCATGAGGTATCAGTCTCACAAACTCTTCAGACAAAAGAATCTGTAGATGCTCAAGTGTCTTATATATAAGAGTGTCTGATTATACCCTTCATGCATTATCTAGAAAATATGGAATCATTCCTAGATTACTTATAACCACCAATACAATGAAAATGCTCTGTAAATACTGTTATAATGCATTGTATACTAAAGACAAGGAAGAAATATTTGTACATGATCTATGTACCTACAGATAGATAGATAGATAGATAGATAGATAGATAGATAGATATGTAATCAATAGGAAGTCAATCTATCAATAGATAGATTATGATTATTCATGATAGATTATTCAAAGAATAGTCATAGATGGTTGTATCAGTCTGTGTAGAATTCACAGGTTGGAAGGGTTGGCTCTAGTACCAAAGTCATACTAGATGAAATATACTATATATGTATGAAAGACCCCACTAAAACCTACTAAGATTTATAAACATAAACTGTGAGCTCATTTAATTAAATACTATACCCAACTCAATAAAAGGTAGCTTGTCATCATAAAAAGTAAATAGATTTCCCCAAATCTTCAACCTTATGTACAAGGAATATTTTACCTTTGGAAAGTAATTACCATTTAATGGTAAAAATTAATCCATCAATTCCAGTGAGTTGAGTTCATCCTTGGAATGGCTAAGAGCAAATTTGAGAGTAGTAAGTGATTTATAAAATTTGTTTTGAACATATATGCTAACATCACAATAAATACCAGTGATATGATTCTGAGCCAAAAGAAAATGGTAACCATTCTTGTTGTGCTGGCATCATCATGTGAATAAAAAAAGCTTAGCTGAATAATGTATCTTAACTATTATAAATGCTAAGGAATCACTCAAAGACCCTTTCTGACACCTGTACAATGAGGACAATCATTTACATACCTTTGAGATGAAGTGAGGCATTGGATATGTATTCTATATCTCAATGCTAGCACATAATTCACCCAAGAAATGTTACCCTACTTATCATTATGTTCTTTAAAATTGTGTCCCTACACAGACAAGTTAATATAAACACAATGATGGGAGAAAAATGTTTACTTATTTAAAAGAAGTTTCAATATATTCTCGGTATCAATATAGAATTTTACTTCACTGTTCTTTTCTCTTTATCAATGATAAAAGTAGGACTCCACTGTTTTTGTTAACCTGGGCAGTGATTATGCAAACAGTAACACAAACAAATTCATTTTTGGTATATACAATGTGTAAAATCTGGCACAAGAGTTCAAAAATGCATATGCATTGCTTTCATCCTCCTACACATCAGGATACTTAATTGAATGTGTGAGTGTACCCTATCATTTAATGATACTGTTCTTAAAATAGATGTCACTTTTAGAGCAATTCTATACTAATAGTGAAACAGCAGAAAGTGTAGAACATTCCTATATGCTATCTATCAACATGGAAAAAACCTGACCTACCGCCAACATCTCTCGCCAGAATGGTACATTTATTATCATAAATAAATCTATAGTGACTCACCATTACCACTTGAAAGTCATAGTTACTGTTAGTGCTACACAGTCTACAGATTTTTCACAAGTTCATATTAATATATATTTAGTATCTTAGTATCAGGAAAAATTGTTTAGCTGACCTAAATATAGTTTGTACTACATGTATTTTGATGGCTGAAGTATACATTTATTTGTAGTACTGAATAACTTCCTTTTGAGGGAATGCACAATTATGAATAAAATGAATGCCTAAACAAGTCATTGTGAGGTATGGTATAAATGCTTACTTCTGCAGCAATGAGTTACTGTTCCCGCTGCTCTGTATACTTGCTGTATTTATTGAAATAGATGCTTTGGATAGTTACTCTCATAGTGATGTTTTATACAACTATAGGATTTACAGTAATATTTATAGTAATATATGACATTATACAGTATGTTGCAGGCTTTCTTGCCACAATTTATTTTTTCCTTTGGTGGATTATATGTTCCTATAAATTTCCCACTTTTAATTGGTAGTTTGATTTCTTTGAAAAAATAAAGTTTTTTGTGTATTTTTGATGACCATTATTTTTCCAGAAAAATCTTTGGCAAATGGTTCCTCCAATCCTGTGACTTCTATTAAATTTTCTATTAAATTTTGTGTAGTGTTTAAGCTTTGTGTTTAGATTAACATGCTGCGAATGAATAGACTGGCATTTTCTCCAAGATCCATTGTAGAAAAGCATCTTTCTTTTCAGTGGAGTGCCCTTGTACCCCTATCAACATTAGTTGAATATATCTGTGTGGCTCTAGTTTTGGACTGTATTCTATTACACTAATTTGTTGTTTATTCTTTTGCCAGTTGCACACTGGTTTGATTACTACAGCTTAAAATAAATATTGAAATCAAGCAGTGTCAGTGCCTCAACTTTATTTTTCTCATTCGATATTTTGTTGGTTCTTCTAGGTTGCTTGTCTCTCCATATATATTGTTGCATCAGTTTATCAGCATTCACAAAATAACTTGCAGGAATTTTAACGAGGAATACATTGGGTACAGGTCATTTTAGTAAAGAATCACCAAATACTAATGATTATTATTAGCTCTTTTATCTTTAGAAAGATTGAACGGATTTCAACTCCAGTTCAGAATAGAAAGTCTTCATGAATAACAATAAAATAAGCATTGCTCCCATAGGTACCAAGAATCAATTTTACATTATTTAATTTAAAATCCTATGTTATGTCAATTAAAAGATAAATTCTCCAAAATTTTACTAAAAACTCTTTTTTTAAATTCAACAACAGGTTTCTCATAATAAGTTATCTAATGACAAATAATGGCGCTACTGAGCTAAGCTCAAATTACCTTCAGTATTCATTAGAACTCTCTAAAGAGAGATAGTAGCATCACTATGCTGGATACCTGATGTTTTCCAATGATATCCTCAGTGGTTACATGCCTAGTGGTCAATGGCATCAAGATATCCATCTGGTCTCTTGCCCACCTTGTCTATGACTTTATATTGTACCAATATGTTCCTGTGTCAGAGCATTAAAAGAGTGAAATGTATATTTGATGCAGATATTAAACTATCCCTCCCCAATAGCACAATTATATCTGTAAAATCATCGGGATACTGTGACAAGGGCATATAATGTGGGATTATTTTCTGACACATTGGGAACACTATTTGTCAGGTACTAAAAATACTATAATGACCATTAATTTTTGCATTTTTCAATTATTCAGTTACTTTCCATTAAGATGTTACATGCAAAGGAATTTGGTAAACTTTACTCCTGTATTGTTTTTTGTCTTCCTTGAATGAAAGATGTTATTGCCTACAATATTAAGCATTTCATCAACTCATCTCTGGCAAATATTTACTGAGTTATATCAGTGCTGTTTACCCTCATCTACGTTGAAAGTGGCAGGAATAATATAATATGACTAGACCTTCCATAGACACAAATGATTTATAGTTCTGAAAAGCTGTAATTATGGTGGGCTCACCTCAAATTTGCGAACTCATGGATGGTGGCTCTCAGATTTGCTTGAGAAGCAGTCCCTGTACAACTGCTGTTTGCTAATTGGACTTGTAGAAAGTTCACAGCAATGATTAGGCATGCCAGGATTCATCTGCCAAGTAACAATTATGAATCCCAGCAGGGAGCAAAGAAGCATGCATTACCCAAAATAGCAAACATACCCTAAGCTGAAAGAGAATCACTAGGAGTAGTTAGGTAAGATAAGAAACTAATTTAAAAAAAAAAAGAAATAATAGACTACAAATTATGTTAAGGATGAAATAATGAGTGAAGAAAATCTCATGCTTATAGGAACAGAGTTAAATTTGGGAAGAGAAGTAGTAACATAAACCTGTTTAGTTTTCAAAGTCACTTGTTACCTTAGGACTTGTACAAAAGAGATAACTAGCAAACATTCCAGAACAGCTGTTTAATGACATACAAAATGGGAGACTAATTTAAGAGAGTTTTAATAGTACTTCAACTATCTCAGTGCCAGAGAAATTGAACAGGAAAAAGCTGAATGAGAGGAGATTATATATAGATAGATAGATAGATAGATGTATATTTATATAAACATATATTTATACATGTTAAATTTAAACAATTCAAATTTAAAAATAAATAATTTAAATGTTTTAAATAATTAAAAAATAAATATATATGCCTACATACATGTATGCTTATATACATGTATATACATACATTTATGCATGTAAATATATGTATATTTATATATGACATGTTTTAACATGCTATGACATAGTATAAATATACATGTATGTTATACATATATCATATGTATGTTATACATAATCATATATAAATAGACATGTATAAATATATATGTATGCACATGTACCTATATATTTATAGACATCTATTTGTATATATGAGAGAAAACAGACAGAATACATGGAAATAATCAATTTATCAAAGAAGTTTTTATTTAGCTGGTATTAGCAACAAAATGAATAAAAATATTTGGGTATTTTCTTTTTTTTAAGTTTTTATTATAAAACTGATGTACATAGAGGTTACAGTTTCATACTTTAGGCATTGGATACATTTCTTGTACTCTTTGTTACCTTGTCCCTCATACCCCCCTCCCTCCCCTCTTTTCTCTTCCCCCCACCCCCCCGGAGGTGTTCATTTCACTTACACCAAACAGTTTGCATGTATTGCTTTTGTAGTTGTTTCTCTTTTTTTTACCCTGTGTCTCTCAAATTTGGTATTCCCTTTGAATTTCCTACTTCCAATACCCATAAACACTGTTTCCAATATACTCAGATAAGATTACAGCGATAGTGTAAGTACAACCACAGGAAGGTGATACAAGAACATCATCAATAATAAAAGCTACAGATAAACATAGGACGTTGAAAGTAGTTACAACTGTGATATAACAATTGTTTCCACAACATGGAGTTCATTTCTCTTAGCATCATCTTATGTGTTCATAAGGGTATAGCTATTGGGCCTTTTGATGCTCTGTTATGAATTGCCTAAACCTGTACTAATTATTCCGAATAAGGGAGACCATAGAGTCCATGTTTCTTTGGGTCTGGCTCACTTCACTTAGTATAAATTTTTGCAAGTCCTTCCATTTCCTTAAAAATGGGGCAATGTCATTCTTTCTGATAGAGGCATAAAATTCCATTGTGTATATGTACCACATTTTACTGATCCATTCGTCTACTGAGGGGCATCTGGGTTGGTTCCAGATTCTCGCTATGACAAATTGTGCTGCGATGAACATTGTTGTGCTGGTGGCATTACTGTGATTTTGTTTGTGGTCTTTTGGATAGATGCCCAAAAGTGGGGCTGCTGGGTCATAGGGGAGTTCTATATTTAGCCTTCTGAGGAATCTCCAAACTGCTTGCCAGAGTGGCTGAACCAGTTTACATTCCCACCAACAATGAAGTAGGGTTCCCTTTTGGCCACATCCCCTCCAACAATTGTTATTATTAGTTTTCTTGATATATGACATTCTTGCTGGGGTGAGATGGAATCTCAATGTTGTTTTGATTTGCATTTCCTTTATGGCCAGTGATGTAGAGCATTTTTTCATATGTCTCTTGGCCATTCTCATTTCATCATCAGAGAAGTCTCTTTGTAGATCTTTAGCCCACTTGATGAGGGGGCTATTGGTTCTTTGCGGTTTTGGTTTGGAAGAAGGTAGTTTTTTTAGTTCTGCATATATTTTAGAGATGAGGCCTTTGTCTGTTGAATGTCCGGTAAAGATCTTCTCCTAATCTGTGGGCTTTCTGTTTATTTTGCGAGCTATGTCCTTTGCCGTGCAGAAGCAATGCAGTTTGATGCAGTCCCATTTGTCCAACCTTTCTTTGATTTGTAGCCTTTCTGGGTCTTTGTTAAGGAAGTTCCGTCCTGCACCAAGGAGCCCAAGTGTTTCTCCGACTCCTTCCTTTAGTGTTTTCAGGGTGTCTGTTTTGATTTCCAGGTCTTTAATCCATTTGGAATTGATTTTGGTGCAGGGTGATATATAAGGATCTAGTTTTAGTTTGGTGCATGTGTTGAGCCAGTTTTGCCAGCACCACTTGTTAAAGAGGCTATCTTTATTCCATACTATTGTTTTAGCTCCTTTATCAAAGATTAAGTAGGCGTAGTTCTGTGGGTTCATTTCTGGGTCTTCAATTCTGTTCCATTGGTCTTCAGGCCTGTTCCGGTGCCAATACCAAGCTATTTTTATTACTATAGCTTTATAATACAACTTGAAGTTGGGTATTGTAATTCCTCCAGCACTGTTCTTTCTGCTTAGGAGTGTTTTTGCTATCCTAGGTCTTTTATTGTTCCATATGAATTTCTGGATTGCTTCCTCTATTTCATTAAAGAATGGTGTTGGGATATTAATGGTTATTGCATTGAATTTGTAGATAGCCTTTGGCAATATTGCCATTTTGATTATATTAATTCTCCCAATCCAGGAGCATGGGAGGTTTTTCCAATTTCTTAGTTCTGACTTAATTTCATTTTTCAAGCTTTTAAAGTTCTCATCAAAAAGGTCTTTCACTTCTTTGGTTAAGGTTACTCCTAGGTATTTTATGTTTTTGGGGGATATTGCAAAAGGAGTTGCTTTCCTGATTTCAGCCTCGGTCTTCGGGTTGTTAGCATAGAGAAAGGCCATTGATTTTTGAAGGTTTATTTTATATCCTGCAACTTTGCCAAAGTTTTGGATCAGCTCTAGTAGCTTGGGGGTACAGTCTATGGGATTCTTTAGGTATAGGATCATGTCATCTGCGAAGAGAGAAAGTTTAACTTCATCTTTTCCTATTTGGATCCCCTTTATATTTTCTTCTTGCCTAACTGCTCTGGCTAGGAATTCTAATACTATGTTGAAGAGCAGGGGAGAGAGTGGACATCCCTGCCTTGTTCCTGATTTTAAAGGGAATGGCTTTAGTTTTTCACCATTTAGAGTTATGCTTGCTGTTGGTTTGTCATAAACTGCCTTGATTATATTCAGGAATGTTCCCTGGAATCCCAGTTTTTCCAGGGCTTTTAGCATAAATGGGTGCTGGATTTTATCGAATGCTTTTTCCGCATCCAGAGATAAAACCATGTGGTTCTTTACCTTGCTCCGGTTGATGTGGTGGATTACATTAATTGACTTGCGTATATTAAACCAACTATGCATCCCTGGGATGCATCCAGTTTGATCGTGGTGTATGATTTTTTTGATGACCTGTTGAAGTCGATTGGCCAGAATTTTGTTGAGAATTTTTGCATCTATGTTCATCAGGGAGATTGGTCTGTAGTCCTCTTTCCGTGATGAGTCTCTGCCTGGTTTGGGGATGAGGGTTATACTGGCTTCGTAAAATGAGTCTGGTAGTGAACGTTCTCTTTCAATTTCATTGAAGAGTTTGAGAAATATTGGTGTGAGTTCTGTTTTGAGGGCCTTGTAGAATTCTGCAGTGAATCCGTCTGAACCTGGGCTTTTCTTGGATGGGAAATCATTTATTGCCGTTTCTATTTCAATACTGGATATGGGTCTTTTTAGAAGGTTTAAATCTTCATGGTTGAGTTTGGGGGTATCAAATTTTTCTAGGAAATCATCCATTTCGTCCAAGTTCTCGAATTTGTTGGCATAAAGGTTTGCAAAAAATTTTCTGAATTTCAGTTATTTCTGTGGTGATGTTACCTGTTTCATCTCTTATCTTGTTTATTTGAGTGTGCTGCCTTCGTTTTTTGGTCAGGTTTGCCAGGGGTCTGTCTATCTTGTTGATTTTTTCAAAGAACCAACTCTTTGTTTTGTTAATTCTTTCGATGGTTTTTTTTGTCTCTAATTGATTTAATTCTTATTTGATTTTAATTATTTGCTTCCTTGGGGTTTGGGGTTTGGCTTGCTGTTCTCTCTCCAGAAAATTAAGGTATTTCCTTAAATTATTCAGTTGCTGTTTCTCCAGTTTGTTGATGTATGTACTCAGAGATATAAATTTTCCTCTGAGTACTGCCTTTGCTGTGTCCCAAAGGAGCTGGTACTTTGTGTCCTCAACTTGGTTGAAGTCCATAAACATTTGAATTTCCGTTTTAATTTCTTCAATGACCCACTGATGGTTCAGCAGTTTGTTCTTTTTTTTTTTGGCCAGTCCTGGGCCTTGGACTCAGGGCCTAAGCACTGTCCCTGGCTTCTTCCCGCTCAAGGCTAGCACTCTGCCACTTGAGCCACAGTGCCGCTTCTGGCCGTTTTCTGTATATGTGGTGCTGGGGAATCGAACCTAGGGCCTCGGGTATAGCAAGGCAGGCACTCTTGCCACTAGGCTATATCCCCAGCCCCGAGCAGTTTGTTCTTTAGTCTCCACGAATTGTGGGATTTTCTGTGGTGGCTGATTGAGTTGAGCTCTAATTTTATTCCATTGTGGTCTGAGCGAATGCAGGGAATGGTTTTGATACTTCTGAATTTGTACAGATTTTCTTTGTGCCCTAAGATGTGATCTATTTTGGAGAATGTTCCATGTGCTGCCGAAAAGAATGTGTATTCTGTCCTTGCTGGGTGGAATATTCTGTAGATGTCGATTAAGTCTAGTTGGTCTATGCAATTGTTTAATTCTGTGGTTTCTTTGTTCAGTTTTTGACGTGTTGATCTGTCCAGAGGTGATAGTGGAGTCTTAAAGCCCCCAACTATCAATGTGTTTGGGTCTATGAATGTTTTTAGAGCCAGTAGTGTTTGTTTGATGAAGTTGGGTGCTCCTACATTTGGTGTGTAGATATTTAGGATGGTTATATCTTCCTGTTGGAGAGATCCTTTTACTAGTATGTAGTAACCTTCTTTGTCTCTTCTTACCTTTTTTAATTTGAAGTCAATGTTGTCTGATACTAGGATTGCAACTCCAGCCTGCTTATGGGGGCAATTTGCTTGATAGATTGGATTCCAGCCTTTCACTTTTAGAAGATGTTTGCTTTTGCTGGATAGATGTGTCTCTTGGAGGCAGCAGAAAGATGGATCTTGATTTTTGATCCAACTTATGAGCCTATGTCGTTTGATTGGAGAATTAAGTCCACTAATGTTGACAGTTAGGATTGAGAGATGATGGTTTGTTCCTTTCACTATCACTATCTTGTATAAGCTGTGTCTTCCCATTTCTTGATCTAGTGTTTACTAATTAGGGTTCATTTCTCTGTCTGTGTTGGGATCTTGATTATTTTCCCTGTATAGTACATCTTTAAGGATTTGTGTAAGGCTGGTTTGGTGGAGATATATTGTTTCAGCTTTTCCTTATTGTGGAAGACTTTTATTTGACCTTCGGCTATGAAGGAGAGTTTGGCTGGGTACAGAATTCTTGGTTGGTAGTTATTTTTATTTAGAGTTTGGTATACTTCATTCCAGGCTCTCCTTGCTTTCATGGTCTCTGCTGAGAAGTCTGGAGTAATTCTGATTGCTTTTCCTTTATATGTGATTGTTTTCTTTGCCCTAACAGCTTTCAGTATTTTTTCCTTGCACTCTGCTGAAGCTGTTTTGATCACAATGTGTCGGTGGGATGTCCTATTCTGGTCTGGTCGATTTTGGGTTCTAAATGCTTCTTGTATCTGTATAGGCCTTTCCTTCTGGATGTTTGGGAAGTTCTCAGCTAATATTCTGTTAAATAGGTTGCCTATGCCATTAACCTCTTTCTCCAAGTTTTCCTCAATACCTATTATCCTTAAATTGGGCTTCCTGATCGTGTCTTGAATCTCCTGTAGCGATCTGTTTTGTTACTTGGACTGGATTTGTATTGATTTTTGATCTTTCTCCATAGAATCTAAGGGATCTTCAGCTCCTGAGATTCGATCCTCTGCTTCAGTTAGTCGGGACTGTAGGCTAGCTACTTGATTTCGAAGGCTAGCTACTCTTTTCCTTCTGACTGGTCTTTCCTGATGATTTCCATGTCATTTCTTAGGTCCTATATGGACTTCTTTACTTCATTAACTTCATTACTTTGGTTTTGAGTGTTGTCTCTCAAATCTTTAAGCTGGGTAGCTATCTTTTCATTTGTCTCTTGAAGCTCATTTATCTTTCTATTTGTGGATGCCATGAAATTCTCCATTAATTTTTGCTTTGCCTCCTCACGCTCTAACATAATTGACTGAAGAGATTCAAACTTTTCATTTATCATGTTTATTAGTAGATTTTGTAGAGCATTTTGGGGGTTCTCTTCTATGTTTTTGATTGACTGCTCTGCTTCCTGCTTGTTTTGAGTGGGGGATAAGACTTCATTGTTTGCCATCTTTCTTGTGTTTCTTCTGCCCATTTGAATTGGGAATGCCAGTCTACCAGCACCTGTGAGCACCTTTTAAGACCCAAAGCAGCCCTTGCCAAGCATTGTTGTGTAAATCTTACAATTTCACAATTATATACAGATAATTTGCATACCTGTCTATAAAGTTAGATTTGGTGTTCCTAAATAATACAATTTCAATATAACAACTGATCCTGGGCCCTGTATTCAGTAGTTACTTATTTACTGTTACAACCCTATACACAATTCTTGTTTTTATATTAAGTTCTTTTAGGACTGTCTTTCTCTAAGAACCCCCTTGATTCACTTGTATTAAGCTGAGATACCCTCTATCCAATAACCAGGAGTCAATGCAACCTGGAGGTCCAGGCAGTAAGTCTGGAGGGTAAGTTGGAGGTAGTAAAGAGAATAGAGTAAAATGTATTGGGGGGGTGGTGATTTTGGTTTAGTTTCAGTGACGTGGAGATGTGGAGAAGAGTAGAATCAGTAGAAAGAACAAGGTTAAAATGACAGACACTGGAGAGTTAGCAGAAAAGAGTGGAGGTGTTATTCATAGGAAAGTAATTTTTAAAGGAAGAGAATGCAACGAGAGAAATAAAGTAAAAATACTGGAAGACAGATACATAAAACAGAGAAAAATTATTTAAAAAAGAAGAAAAAGTAAATAAAAAGGAAAATAACAGAAAAGGAACAACCCAAACAAATAAACAAACACAAAACAACTTGATAAAACACCGGTAAAAATGGAAAACAAACAAACAAATAAAAAACAAACAACAAAAACAACCAATGATGTTTCAGATGTGAAAAAATTAAAAAGAAAATTTAAAAAAAGTTAAAAAAAACATGTTTGAAAAAAAAAAAAAGAGTCCTCCTTGTTTGGGTGGTTTCTCCCCAGTCTCTGGTTTCCCTGCAATGGTCTGCAGTCTATTTTCCTGATTGGCTGGTTTGACTCGATTTCAGTTGGCAAGGGGTGGATCTGTTCTGACCCTTCTCCCCTGTTGGTGCAATCGTGGGTCTCTGAGGTTCACAAAGCTTGCAGGCAGGCCTTGGGCGTCCTCTGTAGATGGGGACGTGAGCAGTCTCAGGAACTGTGGTTCCTCTGTCTGCTGTGGGGCTGCTGCGTTTGATGCCTGGCTGTGAACTTAGCAGGGCGGGGCGCCTCTGGCCTGTTTTGCTCCACTGAGAGTTGCTTGCCTGAGGGAGGTTGCCTGCTTGGCATAGGTGGGTATGGAATGCAGCTGCGTTTGGGCTGGGAATTAGCTTCCTCTGTGATGGGCCCATTTAGCTGTCCCAGGAACTGTTTGTTCCTCCCTCTGGTGTTTCCGTGCCCCCGGTAGCTGCTTGCAGCTTTTGCTTTAAATTTAGAAATTCCGGAGGGCAGGGCGGGGCATCTCTGGCTCAGCCTCGGACCAGGACTCCCCTCCCGCCAAGGCAGGGGGCGTTTTTCTGGGCGGGGCTGGTTCTCACTGATTCTGCCCCTCCTGCCCTTTTCAAAGATGGCTTTTTTGACCTGCTTTCCCCAGGCCTGCTTCAGTTCCAATCTGGTCTGACCCTATGCCAGTGGCAAAGATGGCACTTTGCTCTGGCGGTGGGGACAGGGATGCCTTCCAGAAGCTGGTCTGTGGGCACGAGTGAGAATATCTTTCATGGGGTACTCACACTGTCTCTGCGATGTCAGGTCGTCCGTGCTCAGCCACTGATAGGAGTATTCTATTTGGGTATTTTCATCCAGATAAAACAGCTAGTATATATAAATGAGGTGTTTGTGAAAGAAGTAAAAGATTAAATGATTTTTGTATGGCAACTGATTTTTATTGTCTAAACTACCATCAACTGAAAGATCTTAATATTATTTTTATTGTACTTCTATGAGCTAATATCTGGGTTAAATACTTTAAAATATATTTGGCTAAGTCAAAAAATGTGTATTTGTGTATGTGTATGTGTGTGTATATTTGTGAGTGTTTGTATGAGTGTATGATATAAAAGGGTATACAGGTAGGTAATAAAGGTATGATTACAACCATTATATCCTCCATGGATTCCTCAAACAAAATAAAATTGTTAGCTCACATGACCTCATCTGGCTTAAATAAACTTTAATTACATTATTTAAGTTATGGGCAGGTAAAAGGTATAATAAAATGCTAAAACATTTTCATATTGCCATTCATATCACAATTTGTAAATAAAGCACACATATGAACTCTTGCTCTGCATTAAAGCAGATCCTCCGGGTGAGGTAAGAATTTGTAATGGTACATGAGACACTCAGGGGAAGTAATTTTTCATAATTAAAAAGTATGTTGTTTGTGTACTTAAGCACGCAAATGTTGAAATATTGGCCTGAATTCCTTTGAGAGTTCGCACATCTTACAGAAATTCAGTTGTGTACTATGCTTTGCATGCTGCTGGTTTCCTTTTAGCTGTTTTGAAATGCAGAGTTATCAATGACTGTTTTATTTCAACTACCACTTTCATTTTCAATTCCACACCTTAACTATCTTACTGATAAAAGTTGGAACGTAATTAGCTCCAATTGACTTCCAGCATGATTTCTATCATGCCTCGGCATCCCATTCTTATAAATCTCCTTTCTTGTAGAGATTTGTGCAACTCATCACAGACTTTTCATCTTGGCCATCAAAACAGCTAATACACTATTTAGCTTTCCCTCCGCTCTTACACTTTTTAAAATTGCCATTGCAATGAGAATGATGTTCCTTCTAGTAAGAGTAGATGACATCTACAACACTTTGCTATAAATAGTTTCATAAATAGTTGCCCTAGAGTTAGTTGAACTGCTGGTCAAAATTTGGAGAATTCTCCAATATATGGATTTCACTTTATGCTTATTAAATCTTTAATCAAAATGTCTAATCGGAATCTTTTTTTTTTAACTAAGGGCATGTTTGTATTTGTTCTCGGTGCTTTGCTTGAGTTTTTATTTGAGGAATGATAAAAAAAAGAAACAATGTCTTAGTTCAGATTATAGAAACAATATTTCTAAAAGAATTTCAAAAGTGCTCTTCCATGGTAGACAAGTTCTTTGGTACCTTGATGCCTATCTTCCAATTGTCTTTTTCTTTTTCTTTTTCTTTTTTTTTTTCTTTTGTCCAGTCCTGGGCCTTGAATTCAGCCTGAGCACTGTCCCTGCCTTCTTTTTGCTCAAGGCTAGTACTCTGCCACTTGAGCCACAGCGCCACTTCTGGCCATTTTCTATATATGTGATACTGAGGAATTGAACCCAGGGTTTCATGTATATGAGGCAAGCACTCTTGCCACTAGGCCATATTCCCAGCCCCCCAATTGTCATTTTATAAAGTGCATGTATACCTCACTTTTACATTATATTGCAACTGATTTCAAAGAAGAAGCTCCAGGACTTTCTGAGATTCTGTCCCCAACCTGTGTCAACACTGATAACAATTCACATGGAAAATGTCCTTCCATTTCTTCCACTGTTTCTGCTCTAACAAAATGACCATGTATTCTCTGCTTGTTCCAGAGAGCATTTTTTCCTTCAACTTTATGCTTATTTCAATTAAAAATGACTTTGAGTTCTGTTTAAAAATTACCCAAATCACAAACAGGAGTGCAAAACTTTTTCTATCATATTGGACCCAATCTGTCCCCTGGAAAAATGCTGGCCCAGAAACAAGAAACTGCACAAGCTGCTTCTTCAAAACTATCTACAAATTATTCGCTAGAATTACCTGCTTCTGGGGAGAAGCAGAAAGAGTGTGCTGTTTTGTGACTGTTCAAAACTTACGACTCATATGGCTTAGGCACAGATTGTCATCACTAAAATGACTTACATGTTCAAAATGTGATTTTCAATACAACAATGTTTCATGCTGGAGATTTGGGGAATGACAGGATCATGAGGATTCTGGTCTTATCAATTGACTAATCTATAATGGATTATTAATTGGATGACATTCCTGGGAAGTTGGGAAACTAAACATTGGGCCTGGTTGGAAGACACGGAACAGAGGGAAATGCCTTGGAAAGTTCTCTCTCCTCTTCTCTTTCTGCTTCCCACCGTTTATTGTCTTCTTGTGTGTATGGTCTTAAATAAGTATGTGTATAAAACTGTGTGTATATCAACTCAGTTACATGTTAAAAAACCTAAAAATCATCATAAATATAAACTAGAAAATAGAAATAAAGTTATACTTGATTTTTGATTAGTACTAAAGATTTCAATATTGAAAATAACTGTAGCATTAAGAATTCCATATGCTATTATTAATATTCAACTCATTTCCATTAATAGCGATTGATAACTTTTCCCTCTTAATGCAAAATAGCTTGTAATTTTGGAATACATTCTCTGGAGATATATAAGTTCCTGGCATTAGGTTTTCCCTTCATGTGGCATGCAAGCATTAGCTTCTAATATATAAGAAAATTAAGTGCACTCAACCATGGAGCAATGCATTTTTTATCTGAATGTTGAAAAGCCAGCTCTCTCTATTTCTCTCAAGAGATGCAAATGTAGTTGTGGACAGCAGCTCCAGTTAAGGAAGACAGAAAGGCTGTGTCTGTAAAATTTAAAAAAATTAATATAGCATTGCAACTAATAATGTTGGAATCATTGCTTTCTGTATGCATAAGACAAACTGGACAAGAAATCCCTGATAATTATTTGAAATTTGCTCCTTTCTTAAATGGTAACTTGGTCTTATTCAAACCATTCCAATAAAACAAAGATTTATCACTACCTTGAAAGTTGGAATATACCAGTGAACAAAATTGTAATGCTTCATAATATTACAATAATACAAAATTGACACTAAAATAAAAATATTGGCCATATATAAGTTATTTGACACAGGCTGACAAATATCATGAAGAAAAATTGGAAAAGATCAGTAATCAGTAATGAAACTGAAAGAAAAGTTAAAAGTGTGTAGGCAGTATTCATTGATTAAGGGTATTTGAAGAAGGATTGGAAGAAGGTAAAGACTTAGTTACATTTTTAGAAGATAATTCTAGGTGGCAGAGTAGCACAGTTCATAATCCTAAAGCAAAACCATATATAAAAGAAATTGAATGAGTAGAGAATGTCATTGCAATCAATGAGCCTAGAAAGATAATGAAATAATGAATTAGGAAGGGGCTGCAGATAAATTAGAAATTTCTTCCTAATCCTTTCTGAGTGGAATGTGAAATCTTTCATTTGGGCAGAGAGTAAAATGAAAATGCAGAATAACTTGTAAGTCTCTTGATTGGAAATGAAAATCAAAATGAAAGTTACTTATCAGGCTTACCTCCACTGCAAAAATAACAGCTCATGACAGAGATTTGAGTAGCATAGGATTAGTGAGGGAATAAAAAGTATCATGACCTTCAATGCATTTTGAGGAGAAATTCAACAAGATTTCTTGATGAATTAATTGAAAAACAAGTAAAGAAATAGCAAACTTAGATAACTAAACACTTTATAATTTTACTGATTAATATCCTTTGTCTAGTTTGATCTCAAAAGTAGATCATGAAACAGACATGCGAACATATTTACATGTATTTTATGGGTGCTTGTTAGAGGCTTATTGAATGATGCTGAAAGCTCTTATCTATTGACTGAATCATGCATATACTACCTCATTCCATATACCATACAGATATTATGACCTTTAATTGACATATTAAAACATGAAAGTGAGCACCAGGCACATTTTCTGAAATAATGTAAATGGCCTGTGTTGTGTCTATCTTTGTATAGAGTTAAAGCCATGTACACAAGTATGTACAGTTAAAGCCATGACTTAAATTAGCTGTCTGTCACCAATGTATTTTTCACCACCCCCCAATCTCTAGATACTTCTACTAACTGGAAGTATGTACATAAGTGGATGAAACATCATTAGTCATTTCATCCTCATGAAATTCCTATGAGGAATTTATATTGCTATCTATTTTCTGAAGAAAGAGACCAACCTTGTGAAGTAAATTTCTCCAAAGTTCATCCAAGTATCTGGACTAACTTTGTATACATATCCTTTTCATTCTAGGATGCACAATTTTCCACAAAGAAGCACATTTTCCAAGGCACAATATGTTACATGTGTCCCCTACAAGCCACCCAGAGATTTGAACAAGTTAAATACAAAGTACAAATTTATCTATGCACAGTGATTGAAATTTTTATCGGTATCTGAATGAGAACCATTGCATACCCTCAACCTAATTTAATTTCAAAATGCAAAAATCAGACCTCAGAAATAAATAAAATTGGCAGACCCCTCACAAGACTTACAAAAAAAAAAAAAAAGAAGAGAAGAAACTCATATCCATAAAATCAGGGACTCCACCAGAAAACTTACAACAAATACACACAATATTCAAACAATCATAAGGAACTATTTCTAGAACCTCTAATCACTAAAAAACAATAATTTTACAGAAATGGATCAGTTCTTAGAGAAGTATAAACTGCCCAAACTGAATCAAGAAGAAATAAATCAATTAAATAAACCAATAACTTACAGCGAGATACAGGGGGTAAGGAACCTCCCAACAAAGAAAAGCCCAGGCCCAGATGGATTCACAAATGAATTCTATAAAACCTTTAGTTAGGAGCTAATACCAATACTCCTCAAACTCTTCTGCAAAATAGAAACAGAGGGAGAAATCCCAAACTCATTCTATGAAGCTAATATTATACTCATCCCCAAACCAGGCAAAGACCCAACAAAAAAGAGAACTACAGACCAATATCCCTAATGAACACAAATGCAAAGCTCCTCAATAAAATATTAGCTAACAGGATCCAGAAATTGATCAAGAAAATTATACATCATGACCAAGTAGGCTTCATCCCACAGACACAAGAATGGTTCAACATTCATAAATCTATTAATGTAATTCACCACATAAACAGAACTAAAATTAAGAATTGCATTGTTATCTCAGTCGATTCCCAAAAAGCCTTTGACAAAATACAACATCCATACTTATTAAAAGCTCTGGAGACAACAGGAATAGATGGAACATTCCTTAAAACAATAAAAGCCATATACAACAGACCAACTGCTATTATCATATTCCATGGGGAGAAACTAAAATCATTCCCTCTAAATTCAGGAACAAAACAAGGATGCCCACTCTCCCCACTTCTTTTCAACATAGTGCTGGAATCTCTAGCCATAGCAATAAGGCAAGAGGAGGACATCAAAGGGATCCACATCAGCAAGGAAGAAATCCAGTTATCCTTATTCGCAGACGATATGATCTTATATCTGAAGGACCCAAAAAACTCAGTCCCCAAACTACTACACCTAATAAACCAATTTGGCAAAGTAGCAGGATACAAAATCAATCCACAAAAGTCAGCAGTTTTTCTGTACACCAGCAATATACAAACAGAAAAGGAAATTATGTAAACAATTCCATTTACAGTAGCCAAAAAAAGAATAAAGTACCTAGGGATCAACTTAACCAAGGATGTGACAGACCTATTTAATGAGAACTATAAAAATCTAATAAGGGAAATCAAAGAAGACACAAGGAGATGGAAAGACCTCCCATGCTCATGGGTAGGCAGAATCAATATAGTGAAAATGGCCATATTGCCCAAATTGTTATACAAATTCAATGCAATACCTATCAAAATCCCAGCCACATTCTTCACTGAAATAGAGAAACCAATCTATTCATATGGAACAGCAAAAAACCTAGAATAGCCAAAGCAATTCTAGGCAAAAAAAGCAGTGCAGGAGGTATCACAATTCCAGACTTCAAGCTCTACTACAGGGCCATCATAACAACAGCCTGGTATTGGTATAAAAACAGACCTGAAGACCAATGGAATAGAATTGAATACCCAGAAAGAAAACCGCACTCTTACAGTCAGCTGATATTCGACAAAGGAGCTAAATACATGCAATGGAAAAAAACATAGCCTCTTCAACTACTGGTGCTGGGAAAACTTGGCAGCCATATGTAGAAAATTCAAAGTAGACCCTAGCCTATCACCATGCACCCAGATCAACTCAAAATGGATCAAGGATCTAAACCTCAGACCTGAATCCTTGAAACTACCAAAGGACAGAGTAGGAAAGACGCTAGAACTTATAGGTACAGGAAGGAACTTCCTGAGTAGAGTTCCAGGGGCACAACAGATAGGGGAGAGAATCGACAAGTGGGACTACTACAAATTAAAAAGTTTCTGCACAGCTAAGGACATAGCCACCAAACTAGAAAGACAGTCAACCATATGGGAAAGGATCTTTACCAGCACAGCAACAGACAAAAGTCTAATATCCATCATCTACAGAGAACTCATAAAACTAAGCCCCTCCAAGCCCAATAAACCAATTATGAAATGGGCAAAGGACCTAAAGAGAGACTTCATAAGAGAAGAGATAAAAATGGCAATGAAACATATGAGGAAATGTTCAACATCTCTGGCAGTAAAGGAAATGCAAATAAAAACAACCCTGAGATACCACCTCACTCCAGTTAGAATGGCCTATACTCTGAACTCAGGCAACAACAAATGCTGGAGGGGATTTGGGGAAAGAGGAAACCTTCTCTATTGTTGGTGGGAGTGCAAATTAGTACAACCACTTTGGAGAACAGTATGGAGGTTTCTCAAAAAGCTCAATATAGACCTACCCTATGACCCAGCCATACCATTCCTAGGCATCTATCCTGAACAACAGGTCTCAAGATATCAAAAAGACATCTGCACTTCCATGTTTATCATGGCACAATTCACAATAGCCTGTTGGTGTTCAGCTTTGGCCTTGAGGGGGAAGGGCAGAGGAGAGTGCTCCCGAGATGCCATCCTTCCCCAAGCCCTGGGGGAATGCGGAAGCAGGCCACAATTCTCTGGGTCCAGAACCAGAAGAACTGGCTTTGCAACCATCCCCCCAACTTTCTCGCCAGCCCATGTGCCCCCCATTCTCACAGGCTTTCCCCCTGGGGTGGTGCTATCCAAGTGACGTTAGCTCATGAGGGGGTCCTATGGCAAGCTTGCCAGCCTATCGCCAGCTCTTTGGTCGATCACCCCTTTTCTCATCACCCCCTACTATATCAACTGCTAGCCACTCCCTTATTAAATCAGATTTGCTCTTGAAGCATCTCCGAGATCCATGTACGCCTGGCTTTCTTCAAGAGTAAGGAGGGAGGATAAGCGATCTCGTAAGGCCCCGTGCACCTGAGGTCTTTCCTGAGCCCCCCACTCCACTCTGGCCTTACCTGCATGTCAGGTGACCAGGGGAGAGGGTGAGAAAGGGAGTGATTAGAGTAGAGTAGAACCTGACCCCCGTGAGGCGATCCGAGTCCGGCAATAGCAAAATATAGAAACAACCCAGATGCCCCTCCACAGATGAATGGATCCAAAAAATATGGTACCTATACACAATGGAATACTACATAGCAATTAGAAAAATGGTGAAATATTGGTATTCGCAAGGAAATGGTCCGAATTTGAACAAATAATGTTGAGCGAGACAAGCCTAGAACACAGAAAACAAAGCGGCATGATCTCCTTGATATATGACTGATAAGGTGGGGGGAGGGAGAGACAGTAGAGACCAGGTCTGCAAAAGCAAAAACTTCTTGTCAAATGGTATTCCCACAGGTTTGGGTCAGCAACTCTACATTATATAACTAAAACCAAACAACTACTCAACATATAAAGGTCAAAAATAGACTTCTCAGTGGATCACAATAGCTCAAAAGCTATGTATTTGTGTTCTTATAAGACAAAGAGAAGCAAACTCTATTGTTGAAGTTACATTTAAAGTCCTAGGTGAATTTTCTTTGGCGTAGGCCATGTGGCTACTGCATATGATTTTGGTACACTGTGTATTGTATATATGTCTACCTGACCTAGGGAAGGGAAAGAAAAACAGGGTGTAAGATATCACAAGAAATGTACACACTGCCCTATTATGTAACTGTACCCCTTTTGCATAACACCTTGTCAAAAAAATTTTAATAAGTAAATAAATAAATCAGATCTCAGCAAAGCAATCTCCACACATATGGGCAGTGATCCCATTTTGTTGTTGCTGATAGAACTTATTCTCTCTAAATATCTGTTCAATTAATCCTAAAGTAAACAAAAGAGAAAAGGCCAGCCAGATACCAAAGCAATCTGCACCCCAATGGGCTCAAATTTATGAGTACTTGTAATCCTGCACTTGCTTTCTGATACTCAGACACAGGCACTGCTGTTTTTCTCTGAAGTTCTAGTCACCACATATTTATTTGCCCTCTATGTGCAACCTGTGCCTCTTAGGAAAGTTCTTTGATTCCTTTAATCTCCTTCCCTTTCATCCAGGTGTGATGTGAGAAATATATTTCAATGTCTGACTAATCACAGGCTGTTATATGGGAAGAGGTCTATGTTGCCTTTGCCAGTGTCCTTTGGAATGGACATTGATTGGAGTTTTTGTGGAACTCAATTATATTCACCACACATGTGTGGAGTTCTTACAATGCTTCTGATAGTCCTTTAGGGAAAGCTGAGGTGAATTAGCTCAAAGCTTTTGGATGGTACAGTAGGCATGGAGATGTGCAGAATATTTTTTTAAATGAAAGAGATAGAGGTTCCTCAAAGAAAGAGTAAATCATTTCATTTGGATTCTAAGCAAAAGGAGAAAAGGACGTTAAGACACCTGTAGATATAAATTAACTTTAGATAAAAATTAAACTTGCTCATAAATATGGGTTTATCAATCAGAACAAATGAAGAAACTGTGGATTTCAGATGATATTGCATGAGTTTATAAGTACAATGGAAAAATACTGGGGAAATAAATAGTAAGAAACTTGTAATTGAAGAACAGAATAGAAATGAATACTTCCATATAATGAGGAATATTATAAGAAATAGTGTGATAAATGTTGAACCAATTTAACGGTGACACTCACTGGGACACTATGTTGGAATTAGCTTTACAACTTGGGGGGAAGAAGGGCCAGTGGGTGGGAAGTGGGAGAAAATGAGGAAGGAAATGACACTGTTCCAAAAGAAATGTTCTCATTACCTTATTTATATAACTGTAACCGCACTGTGCATCACTTTTATAATATTTTATTTTAATTTTTATTGTCAAGGTGATGTACAGAGGGGTTACAGTTACTTCCTTCCTCCCTAATTTCCCAGCCCTGAGTCATGTGGTTGGTTTGCAACGTATTATCTTGTAAGTATTGCTGTTGCAATGGTTTGCCATTTACCCTTTGTCTCACCATTTTGATGTTCCCCTTCCACATTTATACAATACCAGGGTACCAAATTCAAATAAAGTCAGAACAGAGGATAAACTACAGGGAAGATAAATAAAAGACAAAAGGAATAATTTCACATCATTCGTTAAAAGTAACAACAATGAACAACCGCTTGTTTCCATAAAATTTAAATTAAGATAAATAAATAAAAATTAAATTGTCATGTTTATAGAAGGTATGAAATTCCAGGAAAAGAATATGAGCTTGGGTTTTGCATTGCTATATATCTTTACAAAACTTTTCAGCCTCGAAGTGTGAAAATTGAAAAGATTATTGAAGCAAGGTACTATGTAATGACTCTACTCAGGAAACGAGGACAGTAGATAATAAAGAAATGATTCAAAACAAACCATGACAAAAAAAAGAAAGTAAAGATGTAAAAGCAGATACATCAGAAAAGTAATATGGACAAGATAAGAGGATTGTCCCAAAAGGACAAAGTTGAGGGGTAAAAGGTATAAAACAAGAATAATTGAAAGGAGGTCAGCATTAGTCAATTTTTCAGAGGAGAACTTAGGAAATTTTGGTACAGATGCAAAAGTGTAAAGTCCCATGAAACATAATTAATAAACAAGATATTTAATAGCTGGCTTCATGGTGATCCTGAACTTAATTGGTAGTTGGAATTTTATAAACTTTGGATACAAACTTGAGAGATGATGGCATGAGTAAGTGCAAGATAAATAGACAAATGTTTTTATGTGAAGAGGAAAACAGATTTGAGCAGATTGTAGGGAAGGTATATGAGTTAATGGAAATGGAACAGCTAGTGAAAAGGAATATTACAGAGACCAGGAAGGAGAATAAAGGAATTCTAGGATAATTCAAAAATCAAGAATATAATTAAAGGGGCTGGGGATATGGCCTAGTGGCAAGAGTGCCTGCCTCGGATACACGAGGCCCTAGGTTCGATTCCCCAGCACCACATATACAGAAAAAACGGCCAGAAGCGGCGCTGTGGCTCAGTGGCAGAGTGCTAGCCTTGAGCGGGAAGAAGCCAGGGACAGTGCTCAGGCCCTGAGTCCAAGGCCCAGGACTGGCCAAAAAAAAAAAAAGAATATAATTAAAGAAAAAGTAAGAAGCCTTCTGAGTGATAACTAAGATTAGAAATATGAACCATCAGTGCCCAACCATTTTGCATAATTTTATTTCCACTGAGCTAAAACTATTAAAACAATATTAGTAGAATTCTGCTCTTCTTTGTACATCTCCTGACATTTGTTCTCTCCCATCTAAATTCATCACTGTTTTCTTTTTAAACCATATATTCTTTATCATTTTATAAACAAATATATTGTGTTTACACAGATAGCTATCATCAGAATCTGTAATATTGAGGGAAAGTGGGAGAAAAACGAGAGGGAGTAATAATGTGTGATCAGTATTTTACTACCTACGTATGTAAATATAACCCTCTGTATATCATCTCGAAAATAAACTTAAATTTAAAAAAGTCTGTGATATTATAATATTTTCAATTTATATTTTTATCATAGTGAATGGCCATATTTTGTGAACTCCACATAAAATTAGTGTTTCTATTGTAATGTGAATTTTCTGGGTTGTGATGAAAATTCTTGTACAATCTCTTGTCATTGTGATTAACATCTTCAAGGTAGATATTTAGATTAGATATTAGTGATTTTGACCTTTGCCACTGTGTACTTCAGCATACTCAACTGAGACAGAGAATTTTTATTGTCTTGTTTCTATGTCAACACTTGGTAATTTTAGGTCTTGAATATGTCAGGTTCACTTTTGTAAAGTCAAATAACCAGATCATACAATTTTCTTTACCCTTTACAACACCAATCTCTATAGTGGAATTTTTATGAAATTCCAAGTATTCTAATCCACATTATTATCATATTTACTGCTTGTTTTAATACAATCTCAGATCTTGGTCATCAATGATGAAACCACTGATTTGAATATGCATTTGTACATTTTCTATATGCAATTATATGGGTGTATTTGTGTATATGTGCATATTTTGTGAAAATTTCCCTGATTTTTTTCAATAACAGTCTTCATATACCAGTACCACCCAAAGCAAAATGCTTTTCTTAACAGATCTTCTGGTTGAGTCACCCAGAAAAATTAATTTGGCTCATATTTCACTTACTACCTATGGGAGTAAGCCAAGTGAACCACAGTTTTATAAAGTGTTTTATTAGATTATTTTTTAAAAGCTGTTCACCAAATGAAGCAAAGGGCGGGAGAATTTCTCTTCAAGCCTACTATAAGCTCTGTAGTCTGAACTTTATTTTTTTTAGGCCACTGCACTTCTCTGTGAAATCTTCCGTGGCTTGTAAATTGATTGATCCTAGGATACATTATTAACTTACATGGATAAAACTCTCTAAAGTCATCTTTTAAATGTATCTAGATGTGGATTTTCAGATGCCA
Organism: Perognathus longimembris pacificus; assembly: GCF_023159225.1. Classification (NCBI taxonomy): domain Eukaryota; kingdom Metazoa; phylum Chordata; class Mammalia; order Rodentia; family Heteromyidae; genus Perognathus; species Perognathus longimembris. The sequence continues at coordinate 47,913,170 of NC_063174.1, read as the reverse complement.
AAGAAGGCAGATCATGGGAATACCATTGTCTAAGAACTAGATAGGCAGAGAAGATGTGGGCCTTTCCACCTCATTCTGTGTTTTATATGATCACCTATTTCTTTCTTTACCTTCACTCTCCTGGTACATTTCATTTTTGATACCTGTATTTGCACTGCCAATAACTGCCTTGGACCATGGCCTCCGTATTGTCATAAGGATAATATATTTTCACAAGGATGAGTTCTTCTTGGAACAATTTATCCAGTGGATTAGACTCTCCTGCATTCCAGCTCAGCAGGCTTTCCTGTTTCAACTGTCTGCTAGTCTAAGATTTATTTGGCTCTACTCAGGGTATTTTCACTGGGCATATTTCATTCCATGGGCCTCCTGATGTTCTAAGGGGGAAGTCAAGAAAGCTGTAAAGGTTATGTCACACTGGTGGACTGCATGTTAAGTGTGCATGTTTTGACAGCAAGCTAATTGAATTTCACTTGCTGTTTTCATTATCTTTACCTCCATTTTTGCATGTATATTATAATAAAAGAAAGGAAAATAATGAAATAAACTTCTCCAAAACACAACACTAGGCTGAAGTCATGTTAGCCTTGTGTTATTTCCTATGAACTGTGAATTCTCCATTTGTTTCACACACTCATCACCAATAGGAGGTTCTGCTGCCTACTTCCTACCACTAACATCGAGTAGCCAATTTAGACCTATCTCTGCTTCTGAATTTCCCAGAATAGTCAATTTTGTTATATATGTATGTAATTTCTTATGTAGAAATCATTCATCACAGATTCTGGCACACTTTTTCTAAAAGACCAGATAATGTGTACATGAAATTCATATGGTCTCTGACACAACTACTTAAATCTGCTATTTTAACATACAGACATAAATAAATAAATAATATATCCATAAACAATCATGCCAGTGTTCCAAAGTGTCTTTATTTACACAAACAAAATGTTTTACATTAATTAGTGGTTATCCCATTATTTATCATATACTTCTATATCTGTATCTTCAGAATAAGACACCATGATTATTCCATTTTTCTCTAGTTGTTCTAGCATGTTTATTTATGTACAATCATAAGTTCTATCACAGACATATTAAATCTGACTCTCTGAAAATAGAACTAAGAATCTATAATTATATTCTCACCTAATATCTCAGTGGCCCCAATAAGTTTGTCAGAAACCATTGTAAATAATTCCAGCTCCACACATTCCTTTTTGGCATGTATTGCTTATTATCATGAACCCAAATTCAGCTATCCTAAACAATTTCACTCTCTTAGTCTCTTAGTTCAATGAATATTCTTTTATGATTATCACATATAACTTTCACCTTATCAATCAATGAAATCAACACACCCTTCTGAATGTGTCAGTCACCTGATTCTCTATTACTCTTCTATTACTATATCACCAAAACCCTAGCACTACCTTCTGGATTTTGAGATCACTTCCTGCTTGTAATCTGGTTTCTGTCTATTCCCTAATACTGTCTTATACCTTGTCCAGTACTCAAATGCATTTATAAAAAATATCAAGTGTAAAAAATATACCAGTTTCCTGCTCAATACTTTTTCCTATCCCTTGGAATGTAAATGAAGTAATATCTACAGTATTTATCCTTTTTGTTTTCTGATATCATGCAACTTATATGAATGTTTAATGTCCTACAATACTGTCACAGGAAAAACAAATCCCTATTTAACACATAATTTACATTATTGGTGTTATTGTGGGAGTTTTTGTTTGCTTTATTTTGTTTTGTTTTGGCTATCCTTCCTTCTACAATCTAAGTCACATGATGGCATATGTTTTGTTTTCTGAATGAATAAGTAAATGAATGAGAATGTCAGTGGAACTTTGCCTCATAGTCCAAGACTGTTGAGATTTCCTCTTTTTATAATTTGGTTCCATTAAAACTGTCTACTTCTTAATCAGTCTGATTGGGAATTCTCATAAGAGGGTTTTCCACTACATTTTTTGTATTTAAAATGATACCAGATGTAATGAATATATATTCTCAGGAGATAAACTTTGAATATAGCTAGGGACTATATTTGACAAGCTCTCCTTAAGTAGTAATACATTTTATATTTTTCGATTTAATGATATCATTGCTACTCATAGTCATTGTTAAGTAGATTTTTAATTATTATTTTCAACCTTTGTTACTCCAGCTTTTCCACTGAAATAATTCAATGGTACTAAATTAAAATAAATTAGAGTTATATAATATAAATGATTTCACATATATAAATTGTGAGAGGAAAGCCAACTCTTTTTAATTATGATATTCTTTTCTACATTGCTTTTGAAAACAGAGGCCTAGAGTAGCATAAAAACTAAATCAATGTTAAGTTTTTATTTATTATCCAAGTGTGGTGTGCTTTAAATCCCAAGGAAGTCGAAAGCTATCTAACGTTCAAATTTTGCGAGTGGAATGGGACATAAAAAGCATTGTAGTACAATGGTTTTTTCATCCACCATGTTAAGAAAGTACTGTTTTATAATTAAACATGCTTCTCTTAATATTTAACGAATATTGTTAAAACTACTTAATAAATAATAACTCATCCAATTACATTCTTTGATAAATCTCCAAAATATAGTTATTACTCTGATTTAAAGAAAGAAAAGCAAGTAAATAAAGTGTTTTGTAACTTGGTCAAGAACATGAAAGTATGATGCAAACCACCAGTTGATAGTCACTGGCTGTTAGCTGACTATGTCAGAATGTCCTTTCAGCTTGCTTTATTTTACTGTTTACACTGGGCTTCAGATTGCTCATTCAATTTCATCATTTGCTCATTCTGGCACCCAAGAGATTGAAGCCACCTCTGGCTGGGATTTCCATCTAATATTTTCCTAATATGAAAAAGTATTTGAACTCTGCTTTTATAGCTAATTTTTTTTCTTATTTGCCAGCCTGGGCTTGGACTCAGGGCCTGAGCATTGTTCCTGGCTTCTTTTTGCTCACGGCTAGCACTCTGCCACTCGAGCCACAGCACCACTTCTGGCCATTTTCTATATATGTGGTGCTGGAGAATCAAACCCAGGGCTTCATGTATGTGAGGCAAGCACTCTTGCCACTAGGCCATATTCCCAGCCCTATAGCTAAAATATTTAAGAAAAAAATGCATAGTTCAGAAATATGAAGTTCACACTTAACCCAATCTAGATTTAGATTAGCATCTTATTATATGTGTTTGGTTTGTAAGCAATAATAATATGTAAAATTTATTTTTGCTCTAAAAATAATCCCTTATTTAAAAAGCATAAGGAAATGTTTCCACATGTCCATGAATTGTCATAATTAAAGAATCCATTTATATGTTCACTTTGCTCTTTAGAAAATTCAATTTCTACATGTTTATTCTGAATGTAATACAAAATAAAGGTAGCAAAGAATATTATAAATAGACATACTTTATGATCTCATTCTTAATTATAAAAACAAAAATATTTAAGCCATGCTGCTAGAAGGCTAGTGGCTAGTTATCTTTCAAAAAAAAGGAGCTACTGGTAGGATAGTGATACAGGAAAGTTGCAGGGGAGGAGAGGCTGGTAATATCTATTCCTTTGGATGAGTCTATGGAGACTTTTCACTAGCTGCATAGTTCTGACTTAATAATATTTCATTAAGTCAAATCTGTAGATAAGTTTACTAAAAGCAAGGGTAAAAATGAAACAACAGGTTAACAATAACTACTTATTGTTCTAATTGTTAAAAATATATTTGAAAGGGGCTGGGGATATAGCCTAGTGGCAAGAGTGCCTGCCTCGGATACACGAGGCCCTAGGTTCGATTCCCCGGCACCACATATACAGAAAACGGCCAGAAGCGGCGCTGTGGCTCAAGTGGCAGAGTGCTAGCCTTGAGCGGGAAGAAGCCAGGGACAGTGCTCAGGCCCTGAGTCCAAGGCCCACGACTGGCCAAAAAAAAAAAAAATATATATATATATATATATATTTATATATATATATATATTTGAAAAAATATAACTTTCAAAATGTCAATTAAAGAAGCAGTTACTCATATAATGTCTGTTAAAAATCTAGCTCTAGACTTTTTAAATAAACTATTACAAAACATGAAGTTGAGAAAAGTTTTAAATCAAAATACACTAAAGGAATCAATACTAACCCAAAAATAAATAATGTGCATTGTTGGAATTTTTTAAGAAATTACATAATATCAGTAGGAGAAAATTTTCCAGAGAGATCTAAATATTCCTATTCTCCATATGCTGAGTATACAACCTGAACTATATAGATGAGAAATTGGCACAAGAAATAATCACATTGGAAAATTGTTCCAATGCTGTCATAGATAGATGGAATTAAGCCATCAAGTCTTTTCATGCTGAAAATAATTCACTAGTAATACTGATATATAAAGATGCTTTCAAACAGCAAGGCAAGTGAAATATATTGTGAGCATGAACAGAAATATGTTAATGCCAAGGTAACTTTAGCAAGTAAAATTAATAATTTATCCTAGGACCAACAATTGATTGAATAGACCACTATTAGATCTTGATTAGGTTAGTCTAAAAGTCCCCCCCAAAACTCTGATTTGATTCTGATTTTATATTATCACTACCTGCCTAGAATCTACTCTTCTGCATCTTGTTACAGGTTTTCTTGTTTTTCTCCTCAGGAAATACTGTTTCCTAACTCAAGTACCAGCTACCTGAGATTGAGAGGCAGAGAGAGCATGAGTTTAAGGCCAGTCTGGACAAAAAAAAATTAAGACTTTGTCTCATAAACAAATGAAACCAATATTGGGAACATCACCCAAGTGGTATGAGTCTGGTTTAGCAAGCAGGAGGCCCTAGGTTCGTTCCTCAATACTGCAACAAATACATAAGTAAAGGCATTTTTTTCTATATGAACATTTAAAAATAGTGGAATAGGTCAATTGTCCCTTGCATAATCTTGCTGCTTTATTTTGTTAAATTGTGACCCATGAAGAGATGATATTGATTGAACTTATCAAACTATTTAACAGTTCATTCATTCTTATTTTTAGTTTGATTTTACTGTGGAACTTCCCTATGTTTTGTCATTTCAAAAGCCTGATTTTAATTCTCTCTTTTTTTTTCTTATTTATTGTCAAAGTGATGTACAGAGAGGTTCCAGTTTCATACATTAGGCCTTGGGTACATTTCTTGTACTGTTTGTTACCTCTCCCTCATTTTCCCCTACCCCATTCCCTTTTCCCGCTCCCCCCATGAGTTGTTCAGTTGGTTTACACAAAATGGTTTTACAAGTATTGCTTTTGGGGGCGTTTCTTTTTTATACTTTGTCTCTCGATTTTGACATGTCCTTTCACTTCCCTAGTTCTAATACCAGTATATACAGTATCCAGTGTACTGAGATGAGATACAGTGATAGTGCAGGTACAACCACAGGAAGGGGATACAAGAGGATCATCAACAATAGAAGCTACGGTTTCACATGGCATGTTGAAAGTAATTACAAGAGTGTTATAACACTCGTTTCCATAACATGGAGTTCATTTCACTTTACATCATCTTATGCATTCATAGGGGCATTGCTATTAGGCTTTTGTGATCCTTTGCTGTGACTAGCCTAAACCTGTGCTAATTATTCCCTATGAGGGAGACCAGAGAGTCCATGTTTCTTTGGGTCTGGCTCACTTCACTTAGTATAATTTTTTCCAAGTCTTTCCATTTCCTTATGAATGGGGCAATGTCATTCTTTCTGATAGAGGCATAAAACTCCATTGTGTATATGTACCACATTTTCCTGATCCATTTAATTCTCTCTTAACAACTGAATCGTCTTGGCTTTTTTTTCCTTTCCATTTCTCCTTTTCTTTCTATTCACATTTATGGATTATATGAAATTACTTAAATTTTAAATGAAGACTACAGAACCCTAGATGCTTAAATGTAACTCAGAAAAAAATTGGACACAAAAGGCTTTCTATTACCAAACTTCAGCAAGGAGAAATTCCCTTATGTTATTACTTTGTCCTTCACTGACAATGCAGGGCCTGAGATATATGTTTGCACTATGTTTTCTGTCTGCCTTGCATTGCTATAATGAGTTGAGCTGTCAGTGGTGAGAATGTACCAAAAGCACTATGAATATGTAGAATGCAGCAAGATAAGATGAACCTGAGTGCATAATATTGACTCCAAGGACATTGTATTCCTGAGGTAGACCATTTTACTAGTATTATTAAGCCACCGTCATTTTTCAAAGATGTTTCACTCATTTTCCTGAAACTTCCTTTGCACATACACATAAAGGATGTGGATTGGGATTGTTTCTGAGTTCAATCAAAATCATAAAGTAAGGTAGAGGAAATAGAACTACGTGGGGTGCCCATTATTTACTCTCTACATCTTTTCCATCGCCCTTGTATTCTTCTTAGAACTTTTCTTCCACGTACTTCGATTATTTCAGATTTAAGCTATAGCTCTATCCAACATCTCCCACAGTAGAAGCTCATTATTTTCCTATGGCCATTGCACCAGAATTTTCAGGTGGTTCTTTCTCTAAGAAGTCACAATACAAAAATAGTGCTAGTAGAACCTTTCAGCTTAAAAAAATCAAAGATAATTGCCACACACATTGCTGGGTCTGACAAATTCATTATAATATATAAAGATTGATTGTGAGTATTACGACTTTATGACATTAGCTGGAGCTACAGTGGCTAGGTATTAAAGAAACAGATAGAAGATAGGATTCTTTTGGTTAGCATTGCTTTTGTCTGAGTTCTGTCTTGTAAGAGAAGATTCTTCCGCCTGCAAAGAGATCACTCCTTTTGTGAGAAATAGTATTTCTCTTCAGATTTTACATGGCATCACTATGTGACTAAGGAAATTAAAAACTTTACAAAGAATATAAAGTATAAAATTCTGTCACTAAATGTGCTGTGTGGTTGTAATATTTCTAATCCCATGACTATTGGCAAATAATCTGAGTTTCTCCTGGGTACCAGAGAAATGTAGACAGGAAATTTACTTCTATTTCCAAATGCCAAGTAAAATATGAGTTATCCTTAAAATCCATGTACTTGACAATATTATTTACTTCCCCATCTAATGACTATATTTTTGGCATCTAATTCTGATAAATGTTAGCTCTGTGTATTTTGCTTTCTTACATTACATACAATGCCACAAATTTGAAACTCTATGGGGAGTTTTTAAGTATGTCCCTCGATACCAGTATTCTTTGCAGTCTTCACTAGCTTTTGGTGGATGTTTTCCAATTTGGTTTGAAACCAAATAATTGTACTTTTCCTCCGAAGGTCAGATAGAATTTTAAAAGGTGGAAGTAGAATAATATATGAACAATGACAATATTTCCTATATCTACTTTTAAAACACTACCTCTAGGAGAATTTAGATTAGATGCAGTCCACCTAGCCCCATCAAACAGATATGTTTCTAATAGGCCACAGCATTACACAAGTATCATAGCAACAGGATTAATCATAAAAAGTAACAAAAATTCAGGCCATTGCTCTTATATGTGCATCTTGTTTGCACCAGGTCTACAAGTCTCAGAGGACAGCCCCTCCCTTCACTATACTACTAGTGTAGTAGTTCCTGCCTTCCTCTACTCTGCCCTGAGGTCTCAAGATTTATGGTGGTGGACCTGTTCTCTGTTAAGAGAAAAAAAGACACAATAAAGAAATGACTTTTCAAATTAGAGTAAACTCTTCTAATGAGGATTCTGCCTGTGCTGGCTTGAAACTCTGATCCTCAGATTCTAGCCCCCTGAATAGCTATGAATACAGGCATGAGCATCTGGCTTAAGTGCTGAAAGACTCTATGTACTGGTCCTAACACATGATCTGTATAACGTCTACCCCTGGGAGGGCACCATGAAGATGCCCCTTCCTGTCTAAAGTCTCTGCCTAGTACCTGTGCTGCCTAGGTAGCTGTCATACCAGGAGTCAGCCATTTTTTGATAAACCAAATCAGCTCAATTGAGGCATGGTGACTGGAGAGGGGCCAAGAAACAGGACATAAACAGAGAATATGTGGATGGTGTAATGATGCCTGAACTGGTACCATGATGCCAAGATGGTGTCTGTTAAACCTAATTTCCACCACGTGGTCAGTGCTACAGAAAATAGGCAACTTTTAGATATCTTTGCTGACAAAGCTCATTGGATAGTCCAACCACAGTTTCCAAGGCCTGTGAAAAGAGGCAGCTTTGTTAGAAGGGCACATTATCAGGATGATATGACTTGGAGATTTGTAAAGTAAGCAAGCCAGCAGGCAGTCAAAAGAGGGAGGGAGAGGGGGTGGGGAATATGGCCTAGTGGCAGGAGTGCTTGCCTTGTGTACATGAGGCCCTGGGTTCGATTCCCCAGCACCACATATACAGAAAACGGCCAGAAGTGGTGCTGTGGCTCAAGTGGCAGAGTGCTATAGCACCTTGAGCAAAAAGAGGCCAGGGACAGTGCTCAGGCCCTCGGTCCAAGGCCCAGGACTGGCCAAAAAAAAAAAAAAAGAGAGAGAGGGAGGGAGAGAGGAAGAAAAAAGAGGGTGAGGGAGACAGAGCAAAGAGTGCGTGAATGATATCTGACCATTAACCATTGCAATGGCAAAAACTGTATCTGTGAGAGTATTTTGGGCAAGCCTGACTGCAATCACAAAAGGCATTCCAACTAAGTGTCCTAGCTCAGGCATTGACACAGTGACCCAATAAAAGCAAGTGAGGGAGACAGTGTGGGGAGTGAGAGTATAGCAGGTAGATGTATTGTCCTGACTTCCCCCAGCACCCTCCAGAGAGAGAGAGAAGGCCAAGCCCATAAAGCCAAGTGTCCTTGGCTTTAGAGGTCATCTGGCCCTGGGCCTGAGACATTCTCAGTTGTGGTACCAGAGCAACAGAGAACCTGTAGAGCAGTTTCACTCACCAGACTATAATAGTGGTGTGGATATGGATGCGGAGGCCAGCAACGGTATTGGTGAAAAATTTCACATGGCATCTCAAGAAAAAGGGCTGTCAGCATTGGGGATACTCCTCAGAAAAAGGGAGGAAAAACAGAGGGGAATTTCGCCTGTCCTGAGTCTAAGCCATTAACAAGGTCATCTACCATCTGTAAGGTTTATTAAAGTAGGTAGCTCATGAATATTAACACTACATGTTATTCAGGCAGGAGAGAAATGTTTATTCCTGAACTGCTGTCCTGTGGCAGAGATGACACAAGAGTGAAGGACTGAACCATCTCCTGCCCATGCCTTTGCTGGGGCAGAGGTGAGGAGGTGTGACCAGGTGAGGGGAGATAGCTGCCTCCAGGTATGCCAGTTACCTAGGCAACACAGGTACTGGGCTTCTAGGCAGAGACTTCAGAAGGACAAGGGCATCTGCATGGAGCACTCCCAGAGGTGGACCTTACAATCTTGGCAAAGATCTAGCTGGTATTAGAAATGTTCCACTGTGATCCAGGCCTCATGTTTTCTTATTTTCTTTTCTATCCAATGATTAAAGTTGTTGTAAATATACACTAAAGGGAAGAATATTTTGAAATTTAACAAATTAGCAAGGCCAGTGAAGGGGAAAACAATGCTCTGTTATAAAGGACTTCTGTTTTCAAAATAGAAATTTTATTTTATTTTATTTTTGTTTTCAAAATGGAGTCTGAAAATTAAAATAAAAAATCCTAAATCATTTATTAATGTATGAGAAATATTTTGTACTTAAATCAGTGTTCATTGACTAAGCAATAAAGTAGAACATATAGGAAACTAAAAAAACTAAGGATTTCTGAGATCTTCTTAAATATACTGCATATTCTAAAGTGTTAGGACCAAAAATAAACAAACATAAATAAATAAACTGATTCTGTAAAATGTTTAGTACTGTCAAAAACTGGAAGGAAATAGCAACGATAGCCCAGGTGTGTGTGTGTGTGTGTGTGTGTGTGTGTGTGTGTGTGTGTGTGTGTGTGCTGTATTAAATGGTGCCATCATATGGGAATCTCTGAGGAAATATTTGAGCTCAAATGAGAATTGGTGTTTATGTTGCCTTTATTTAATAATTTTTCAGCCTAATTTAAAGGCAAACATTTCAAATAAGTAAAAGAATTGTAAAGGTTTCATTTAATATGAGTTATAATTAATGCTCAACAGAAATTAAGCTCACTGATTTGAAAAAATTTTGATGTTACACATAGCTGCATTTATTCAATAAATCACAGATTATCTTGCTCTCCAAAATTATTTATAATTTTCTTATACGTATCTTCCTATTATAAGAGGTCACCAATTTCATTGACTTGTTAACAAGGAGCTGACAAAAAAGAATATTGAAACAATTCATTATCTGGATAACATTTTTAAATAGCAAAATGATTTGACTTTCAATGCCAACACATGAATATATTTATATGCTTATAACCCTATTAGCTGTGGAGTGATTTCAACAATGTAATCATGAAAAACATGATTTTCCTTACACAGTGTTGCATTTATTTGTTGTTTGTTGGAAGCTGGTTGGTATTTACTAGCATATGACAATTGAACTGTCACAGTTCTATAATGTGAGTGGACCTGATGGGCCAGTTTTCACATAGGGTCTTCCATGTAGTAACAATGAAATTCTAAGCTATACTGGGTGTCCAAGGTTACGGAGTCATGTAGCTGGCCACAGTTCTTGCTGTAAGTTAGAACATCTTTGAGAAAGATCACACAGGTTATCTCTACCTAGTCCCCTGTTGTGCTTTGAATTGCTATGCCAATATGACTGATTTCTAATATGATTCCCAAGATCAATTCAAAACATCTAGTTGGAAATCAAAAGCCAAGGTATCTCTATTTGCCTCTGTGTTCTTTCTTGGTCTAGAATGAAAATACCACAGATTAGGAGTCCTGAAAAAATGATTCATTAGGTGATCTTCATTCATAAGCAGCCAATACCCATGGTTTTCTATGCATATGTTCAAGATGATAGGAAATTCTGTGAAAAATCCATGCCTAGTTGTCATTTGTGGTAAGTGTAATGAACACTGTCTGGCTTTATTCATTAGATACTTACCTGACATAGAGAACGTTACTAGAAGAAATACTGACATTGTTGTTTAATATCCCAGAGATTAGAAGTTAGGCTACTAAGCAAAAGTTCAGCAATGTAAAGATTCCATGGGCAGATCTTGTAAGGTTTGACATATTTTGAAGAAAGTTTGATGACAGGCATAAAGATACAGAAAAACTAGAATAAATTACTATTTCATGTGCATATAGTTAAGAAGAAAATGATTTGGGGGATTAAATTCTAGATTATGTAGACTATCCATAAAGATATACATTACATATTATTATAACAGAGGTAACAGTGAGTAGGTATAAATTTAAATTTTGCCAAAAATATTTGTGAAATTAATACACAGGGAGTTTACATATGGCAATTATCCTATTTTTAATATGTTAGCCTGATGAGTAGAACAATGTATAGCTTTATCTTAAAGACAAAAGGCAGTTTATATTACAATGTAATGCATAACACATGTGTAAGCAGATATATAACTTTAAGTGCATATAATCTGATATTAGTACTTTATACTTGACATAATTTTCTTCCTTATCAAGTAGTCCCCTAAAACTTAATTATCAAAAATATGCTCAAATGTCTTCAGGTCCAGTTTTAACTAATTTTAACGTAACAAAACATGAATATTTTAAATGAAAAATTTTAAAGTGAGAAAAAACTTCAGAATCTATAATTTACATTCTATATTATGCATTGGAATTTTGCCTTATTTGCTAATGTATTTACTTGATTTTTTTTCTTGTAGACATTTAGCAAATATTGCTCTCATAGGAAATACAATTGCTTTAATTGCGATACCTCTGAAATATTCAACAATTTGTTTGTATACATTCCTAGCAAAATCACAGTTGTCTTAGAAGATTATGGTGATTATATTCCAGTGCACCTGTGTTGAAGCATTTCTAGTAGATGATTTTAACAAGATTGTGCCAGAGTACGGAATGATTTCTGAGAGAGATTTCTGTTTAAATGTTACAGTTCCCATCTGGAAATTCAAGTAGTTCACAAGACATAAGAAATGGAATGTGTTAATTTGAATTAACTTTAGAGAAAATTTTCTCCTATCACCTACTCTCCAATTTCATGAGACTTATCTCTGAACCCAGAATGTGTCAATTTGAGTTACATTGTATCTTTATCTGGCAAGATCGAATCTGAATTAACAAGGAGATAACAGGTCACCAGCGTTAAACTGAAAATTTCGAAGTTGAATAAGAATCTTCCAATGGAGAATGATCTTTTAAATTGCTCAGAAATAAATCAGACAGCAAACATATACATTGGCTAAATTTAGCTCTGATTATCTTTAAAAAGAAGGAAAAGTTAAGACTCGTTTTATATGCTGTTGGTGACTTTTCCAAGCTAGTGTTTTCTTCTACAACCTACCAACAGGACTTGTTCAACCACTCTGGAAAGCAGTATGGAGGTTCCTCAAATGGCTAAACATAGAGCTTCCCTATGATTCAGCAGCCCCATTTCTGGGCATTTATTCAAAGGATTACAAACAAGGCCATACTAAAGCTACCAGCACAACCATGTCCATTGCAGCATTTTTTTTTTATCATAGTTAAAATATGAAACCAAGCCACATGTTCCTCAGTAGATGAATGGATCAAGAAAATGTGTTACCTATACACAATGGAATGTTATTCTTCTATCAGAAAGAATGGCATTGCTGTATTCATAAGGACATGGAAAAGACTTGAAAAAAATCATACTAACTTAAGTGAACTAGACACAAAGAAACATAGACTATGTTTTCTTCATTGGTAATAATTAGTATATATCTAGGATAATCCTAGCATAGGATCACAATAGCTTAATGATTATGGATAGAAGATCATATAAAATGATGCTAAGCAAAATGAACTCCAAGATATGGAAACGAGAGGTTTTCTTTGTTGTTTTTATTTTTAATAAACTATATGAAATTATTTCTTTTTTCTTCCATTTTTCTTCTGTATTGTTTATCCCCTGTTGTCACAAAATGATTTTGGTGCCCTGGGTATTGTATATACATTTATCTGAATTAGGGAACGGAAGGGGAACATCAAAATGGTGAAAAAAAATGATAAAATGTAAACCAATGCAGCAGCAATATTCACAGGATAATATACTATAAAGTAACAGTACAATCATGGGGGGTGTGGAATTAGGGAGGAGGGAGGTGGGAGAAAAATGTGGGAGGAGATAACAAGTTTGACAAGGAATGTACTCACTACCTTACGTATGTAACTGTAACCCCTCTGTACATCACCATGGTAATAAAATTAAATTAAAAACAAAAGAATAGACTTGCAGATAAGATCAGTCTTGTGCTTTAGAAGGAAGAATGTGTGTTGTTTCCTTGGTGGATGTTTCCTTAATTTTCCATTACCTTTAGAAATACGGTCTAGAAGGAGGAATTAAGAGAGTGGGCCTGTCTAAGAATTCATGGAGAAAAAAACAACACACAAAAAATTAAAAACAAAAACAAAAACAACAACAATACCACAAAGAACATGGTACTATCAAGAAGGATATTTTCCCATCTTTAAACCTAATTGTTGCATACTTATCTAGTAAGCCATTATGTTAAGTATTAGGTTTGGTTCAAGTAAGGAAATGATACCATTGCAAAATAAATGTTTATCAGTACAATTAAACAAAAAATGAGGAGAAAATAAGAGATGGGAGGGAAATCTGGGAGAGAACAATGGAAGAAGTGACCCCGCAAAAAGAAATATACCCATTACCTGACTTATATAACTGTATATATGACATATATCTGTAACCCTACTGTATATCACTTTTATACTAGCAATTCATATAAAAGTCAGAAAAAAAGAATGGGCTTAAATCTGCATAAATAAATGAAAATCAAAATAAAATTCTGTATCATTTCCTGGGTATAAGTTGTGAACTCAATGTCTCAATTTTGTTCTAACACTGTAACCATACCCTCAAAACATTTTGCTTTAGTTTTGTCTTTACACAGAATCTCTGGCTTTTTGCCCAGGCTAGATTCAGATTCCAAGTTGTTAAGACTACATATAGATATATACCAGTTCATAGGGATTGTTTTCTTATTTGTATCATATGCAAATGTAAACTTTAGATGCTTTTATATTTTAAACTTATAAAATACATGTTATACAATACAATAGCTTGGAAGTTATTAACATATTTTATAGCCCAAATCATAATATAAAGTAAGAAAAAAGGAAATTATTAAAAGAAGACTGTTTTCTAAACTGTAGACTTCTCTCCTATTGCTGTTCTTTTTTTTAGATTTACTTATTTATTTTATTCTTTCTAAGTAGTTGTGCAAAGCACTTTCAGTTCAACACATCAATTTATGAGTACAATGCATCTTGGTCATTGTCACCCCCTCCATCAATCTCTCCCACATCTATCCATACCCCAAAAAAGCTTTGTTTTGGCCAAGTTTTAGGGATTTTAGTGCATGATCATTTGACTTCCTATCTATCTATCTATCTATCTATCTATCTATCTATCTATCTATCTATCTATCTGCCTGCCTGTCTGTCTGTCTGTCTGTCTATTTACCTACCTATCCTATCATGCCAGTACTGGAACTGGTAGTCAGGGCTTCTCTCTCTTGCTTGCCTTTTCTACTTACTGCTGGAATTCTACTGCTTGAGTTATGCCTCCAGTTCTCGATTTATGCTGGTTAATTGGAGATAAGAGTATCCTATGTCTTCCTGGAACAAGATAGCTCTCCAGATGATCTGAGTCTCTCGTGAAACTGGCTTCATTCTTTTGACTGCTCTTTCAATTTAGTTGGTTTTTCTGATATTCACTTTCACTTTTGACTGACTTTGTAAAATAGTTGGCAAATATTTTAATGGAGGTGCAAACAGACTCTTGGTTACTTTGTTCATTCCTGTCACAATATACAACATTAAGCAGAAATTCTTCAAATTGAGTGCTATGCATCATTGCCTAGATTTTTTTTATCAATGCCAAAAGGATATCTTCCCTTATTGATTCAGATAAATTAGATTGCTGAAAAGTTGATTTAGAAATCTACACTTTTATCATTATTATTTCAATAAATTTCCTTTTAGTATTTTGATAATGAATCACACTGTTTTGTATATGCATTTCAAAGGCAACTCCACTCCGCTTGAGTCCAAGTTAAACAGGAAATAGACAGTATTCCTCTCAAAGGTGAATTATATGTATAATCAATATGATAGAGAAACACCACTCCTAAAGGAATGGTGTGGCTAAGTGTGGGTTTGGAAAGTGACAGGGGAAAGAATCAGTAAAGCATAAATCTGTGGAGAAATAAGCACAAATCCCATATCTACATCACCTAGCTTATACTTCTTCACTTTCTACAATGTATTCTCTAAATAATTTGTCAAACTAGAATAATCTGAATTTTTCCCTAACTACCTCTGCATAATGAAATAGGTCAATAGTAAGAAAACATTGGAAATACAAAATGACAAGACAGATTCTATTTAAATTTTTTTTTTTTTTTTGCCAGTCCTGGGCCTTGGACTCAGGGCCTGAGCACTGTCCCTGGCTTCTTCCCGCTCAAGGCTAGCACTCTGCCACTTGAGCCACAGCGCCGCTTCTGGCCGTTTTCTGTATATGTGGTGCTGGGGAATCGAACCTAGGGCCTCGTGTATCCGAGGCAGGCACTCTTGCCACTAGGCTATATCCCCAGCCCTATTTAAATTTTTAATAAAGGAAAAGTCTTATTCTTCAATTGTGGTGTGAATGAGATCATTATAATCTCACTTAATATACATTAAAGTGGGTGAAGATAATAGTGATTTTAAAACTTCTTGAAGCAAAAAACAAAAAGAATGTCAATTACATCTGAAACCCAAACTGAATAACTGGAGGAATATGTTGTGACTCAAACTACTGCTGGCTATTAAACTTCATATCGTTATGAAGACTTCATATTGATAAATAAAATCATGACAAGCCTTCTTTTCTTAAAATAAAACCTGGTTATATGTCCTTCTTAGAGAAAATATTTACCTTTGTTTTCAGGTAGAAAAGAGTTTACTGGTGAAAGCATAGATCCCAGCCATCCCAGAGGACCATGCGGAAATAATCACAGACAGGAGAAGAAGGTTCATAAGGAGATTTATTAGTGGGGGCCATAGTTCCCATGGGAGAGAGAGCTACATGGTGTCTGCACCTTATCCAGGTGGAAGCTTCTCTCTCTGGGGGTAAAGGGAAGTAGTTAGGTACTGAGTAGGAGTGGCTCATTAGGTATGGGTGGATATGGGGGCTAGTGGGAGGAGCTGAGGACCTGAGGCTATGGAAATGCTAACATTCCCCCATTTGTTGTTTATTAATAACAGAGGAGGGGGTACCAGGTCAGGAGTATGGGCAGAGGTTGTTTCTTCTGGAGCTACTTCCTGCTGTAAAGGGGTGAAGTAGTCAGGGGTCCCTGATTCGTCATTTGGCCTGGTACCGTCCAGTTTGGTTGGTAAAAGTCCTCATCATTTCCACAAGAATGGTTATCAGGGCCAATGGGTGTCATGGTTTCCTCTGGCTACCTCCTGCAGCTTGGGAACATCAAGGAGTCACTGGGTCTGGGGTCTTCAGGGTCCATATCTGCACTGGGAAGAGCAGTGTAGTAAGAGGATGGTCTTGAAGTGCAAGTTCCCAAGTGGCGTCCTGGGAGAGGGATGTTATCCTGTTAAAAGAAACTTGAAAAGGGTCAGGCAAAAGGCTGGCAAGTTCACAGGACCAGTTAACATGAATGACATGGGAGGGAGAACACACCCTGGGCACAACCCAGAAAAGTTCCATTTGGAACATAAACCCAACTTTCTCCCATTACAAGGAAGGAGGAATAACTGGACTGGGGGCAGGAAGGAAGTGTTTAGGGATAGTGGACTGGTTGGGAGTAACCAGTCAGAGGCGCATATATATATAGCAAGTAACAAAGGCAAGAGTGCAAGCTTCTGTCAAGTTGGAAAATGGACAAGTATGGACATTAGGTGGGTAAACAACTATTTCACTTGATCTCCAGGCTCTGATTAATTTTGAAAGGGCAAGTTTAAATTGACTCCATTTAAGATGAGACTTCACCTCCTCTTACTCCTCTCCATGGTTCCTCATTGTCAGGATTGACCTCGTCCTGAAGGTCTAGGTGCTCATTGCTTGGATAGCTTGTCCCAGATGGCATTCATGGGGTTTGAACTCAAGGCCTGGGCACTGTCCCTGAGCACTTCTGCTCAAGGCTAGTGCTCTACCACCTGAGCCACTGTGCCACTTTCAGCATTTGGCTGGTTCTCTTGAGCCAAGTTTCCAATCTGGCTCTGCTGGTTAATTGAGAGATGGAGTTTTAGAGGGAATTTTTTTGTCTGCCCAGGCTGGCTTCAAACAGCAATCCAAGGAGTCTTAGCTATAAAAGCCCTTTTTATTTCCAATTATAGCAACAGGAGAACAATAGGAATACAGCTTACCTATAACTTGTTGAGAATTGACCAACAAGTACTTGCCAGAGTTCTGCTGTAACACTTAGAGAACAGCAGACTGAATGAGATCCATATGCCATCAAATCAAATCATATCATTTAACCTTACCGGCAGGTGGAAGAGAGCATAAATGAATAACAATCAAGAGGGCAAAGGGTCAGGACAATGTAAAAATATCAGCTTCAGTGGATGCAAAGTGGCTGTGTCTTCCATCCTAAATCAGCAGGCCTCGGTGGTCCTCTGTGTGGGCTTAGGACAGAATAGTAGGTCTCAGGGGCATCTTGGACCCCCCAGAAATGGGGGAGCAAATCCACCGGGGAACCTATCCCGGGTTTTGGCACCAATGAAAGGACAGGTCCTGGCCATCCCAGAGGACCATGTGGGAGATAAGCTAGTACCAGCCCATCCTATATCACAGGCAGGCATTATCTCATGACAAGCCTTCCCTTCTTAAAAGAATACCATTTTCTCCTGGTCACATTACCTTGTTAGAAAATATATTTTCCATTTAAGGGTTAATACCAGTATCGTATAAAATTAAGTAATTTGCCTAAGCCATCAATAAATACAGACTTACCTTCCTTCTGAGAAGGGTGATATTACAGTCAATTAAATGATTACTGTACTATTTCATATACAGTAATACAGAAGTGCTTTGGCATGGTTTATTAATACTGAGAACCAGAGAAAATGCAACACTCTAAATGGTATGCAAATATTCCAAATGGTTTCTACATTACCCATTGCAATCTTTGGCTAAAGGTGAATGGAATCTGGTAATTGTTTTTATTGATGTGTGTGTTTGTTTAACAAGTGTTATTTCCAAAGGTTATGATCTTTCTGAATTATATATTCCACTACTGGAATTTGTCTCAACCCAACATTAGTTCATAATCTTAAAACTGTCCTTCCTGATGCAACTGAGAGTTTTGTGAATAATTAGAAAGGAGGCAACTAAGGATTGATTCAAAATCCTCATGAATATATGATGAGTAGTATAAAAATATTTTTTACAGTTGACTCTATCCATAAAGATGGAGTTTAGACACTCTCGAAGATTAAGAAATAAGGTATTCAGCCAGGCCCAGCAGGTTTATGCCTGTAATCCTAGCAACTTGGGAGATTAGGATTTTTATTTTTATTTTTGCCAGTCCTGGGGCTTGAACTCAGGGCCTGAGCACTGTCCTTGGCTTCTTTCTTCTCAAGGCTAGCACTCTCCCACTTAAGCCACAGCGCCACTTCTGGCTTTTTCTGTATATGTGGTGCTGGGGAATCAGAACCCAGGGCTTCATGTACAAGGCAAGCACTTTACCACTAGGACATATTCCCAGCCTGAGACTAAGATCTTAGGATCACAGTTCAAAGTCAGCCCAGGCAGAAAAGTCCATGAGACTCATCTCCAGTTAACCACCAGAAAATCAGAAGTAGTGCTGTGGCTCAAGTGGTATAGTGCTAGCCTTGAGATGAAGACCACAGAGACAGCACCAAGGCCCAGTGTTCAAGCCCCATGAACAAAAAAAAAAAAGAAAAGAAAAGAAAAGAAAATGAAATAAGTTATTTAAAGCATATAACACACATAATGTATATTACTATTTGTAATATTCTGCACATGTGAAGATTCTTCAGAGAAACAGAAGTAATAAAATTTTAAGAAATAATTTATTCATTAGTTTATATGATCATGTGCTAAGATGTGTTACAATGGCCACCTGTAAGTTATAGAGGCAGGAAAATAGTAAGCTATAAGAACCTATAAGACTACCAGTGCAAGAAACCATCCCTGGAGAGCAAAGCCTTGGAAAGTCCCCTGCCTACCCTGCCCCCTGTAGAAAATTAGGTCCAGATTTCTGCTCAAAGCCTGAAGAAGCTGGAGCTGAACAGACACAAGCAACAACAGTAACAAGTAATTGCTCTAACTCAAGAAGGACACGATTAATGGTGACTCTGACTTCCTCTATCATACACATTTTTATTTTATGCAAGACCTCAATGTATTGGGATTGTGCAGCCCAACTTTAGAGTGAGTCTTCCTCACTCAGTTTGCTGACTCACATGTTAATTTTCTCTACAAATTCCCCTTAAAGACACACTCAGAAGTTTTTGTTATATTTTATTTTATTGTAAAGGTGATTTACAGAAAGGTACACTTTCATAAGTATGGCAATGAGTACATTTCTTTTTGAATACTGTTACCTCTTTCCTTTTCTCCTGCTTTCCCCCACCCCGACTTCCTTCTCCACCCCCAAGTTGTAAAGTTCTGACATAGTATCACTGTTACTTTGGTTCACCCTTTGTCCTATTGTTTTTGTGATTCCCCTTCTCTTTCCCAAATCAGATAAACTTATACACAAGACAAAAGGCACAGAAATCAAAAACAGTGGGAACCAAAGGGAAAAAATAGCACTGACTGCAAACAGATCACTAAAAATCCTTGCTTCCATTTCTTTTTTTTTTTGGCCAGTCCTGGGCCTTGGACTCAGGGCCTGAGCACTGTCCCTGGCTTCTTCCCGCTCAAGGCTAGCACTCCTCCACTTGAGCCACAGCGCCGCTTCTGGCCGTTTTCTGTATATGTGGTGCTGGGGAATCGAACCTAGGGCCTCGTGTATCCGAGGCAGGCACTCTTGCCACTAGGCTATATCCCCAGCCCTTGCTTCCATTTCTTGGTGTTCATTTTGATAAATATCATTTAATGTGATCATATGCACAAAGCTGTTGAGCTATTGTTATCCTCAGCTAAAAATATCCTAGACATTTTCCAGTTATTACAAGTGAGGGAAGCCATGAAGTTTATTTTCTTTGTGTCTGGCTTGCTTCACTTAATATAATTTTTTCCAAGCATTTCCATTTCCTTACAAATGGGGCAATGTCATTCTTTCTGATGGAAGTATAGAATTCCATTGTGTTATATACCATATTTTCTTGATCCATTCATCCACTGAGGGATATCTGTGTTGGTTACACATATTAGGTATTAACAAATTGTCTAGTCATTTCTCCATTCACTGAAGTTTTCATCCAAGATTGACCATTGTACTGCACTTAAGATTTTTTGAAATATATTTTGATTTTCTTTGCTCTGTTTAATTGTGATTTGTATTAGAATAATCATCATGTGACCTGCTGGTGTCATTTTCTTCAATTTCAATTTACATTCATGTAGTTGTTTGACTCTGGGCCTTCCATGAACCTCCCTAGTGTTAATCATTTCATATTTAACATGAGTGAGATTTCTAACTTGTTTCTATCTAATGAAATATAGCACAGAAATTTGCATTTTATTCCCGTAATGATACTACATTGTATAGTTTATGTTGCTAGCAACCTTCGTCTAAAAACTTGCATTCCAAAAAGAGGAGTAAGAAAACAGCAAGGAGAAATTTGGCCCAAAAGGGCCAAAACCTAGTAGAGCAAACATAATATTCTATAACCTCCTTACCCACAACTGGACATGATATGGGATCCAAAGGGCTTTGGTAATCCTGACTCCACCCACCAACTTTGAGCAAGTATGTTTATACAAATCATGAACTGTTGAAGTCCAGATTGAACTATGATAACGTATCTTATGGAATTAATACCTACAAGAATATAATAGTATTATTTATATGATAACAAATTATAAATGTGAGAACAAAATGGAGTTTTGTTAAAATCCACTTGTACAAAACAGAAAAGTGATTCTTTAAGACAAAATGAAGTACTCCTATGGTCTACTCTCTGAAAAATGCTCAAATTAATCCTGTGGGGTCTGATCCACACTGGCTAGAAAAACATTGGAGTTTCTTACTGTGAAGTATACTAGGAAAGATCAGAAAGGAAATCTCAACACTCTAGTGAAGGTTTAGTCTTTTCACTTTAGTTTTCTTTGCTTGAGAATAAAGTCCTGTGGGTAAAATGCTTTAAAATGTCTCAGCATATTATGTATTTTATTGTATTGAAGTGTTTTGCTTTACACTAGTATTACTAAATCATGCCATTGTAAGACAGCAAAATAAATTTAGAATTATTTTAGTGACATAACTAACCTTCACTTTGTCTATTAGTATTATGAATACATGAAGCATTTACTTCTCTATTCCATTATAGAAAATAGGATAGTTAAGAAACTTCCTTTCAGCTGGGTGCTGGAGGCTCATGTGTCTATGATCCTAGCTACTCAGGAGGCTGAGATCTGAGGATCATAGTTCAAAGCCAGTCCTGTCAGGAAAGCCCATGAGACTCTGATTTCTAATTAACTACCAGAAAACTGGAAGTGGCACTGTGTCTTAACTGGTACAGCACTAATTTTGAGCTGAAGAGCATGGGGTCAGTACCCAGGCTCAGAGTTCAAGCACCACAGTGAGCAAAAAGCAAAACAAAACAACTAAAAAAAAATCCCTCACTTTTGTAGACTATGCAACCTTATAAGTAGTGATGGAACTATTTGATTGGAAATGTAAATAAATATTATTCATTAAGCAATATGAAGATGAATATTAATTGTTATAAATATTCAGAGGAGAGAGACCCTGAATAATCCACAAAAAGCAATAGACTTGTACAGTATGTTCAATTTCAGTATGAAAGAGACAAAATCTGTGAGTCCTTTCAATTATATTGTTTCTAGAATATATCATCTTTCATAAATTATAAGCCAAGACCAGAAGGTGCAGATAACTATTCAATTTCTTCTTTACCTATTGAACTAACACGTGGATATATTCCCTCTCCAACTGCTTCTTAGCTGCTACCAAAAAAAATTGAAGATTAGTTAGCAGATTTTTAAAGTGTCAATAGACTCATTTCCTTATTTCATTCCCCACCTTGCCCATATGTATAGAATTCCATCTCTAAAATTGCCTCCCACATCACACAGCTAACAATGACATGGAGTTTAACTTAGGGGGAAGTATGACTGAAGAGACAAAAGTGAAAGGCTTTACATTATGACAATAGAATATAAGGCAAGGACTGGAGTTCTTTCAAAAGCAGCATATACAATACAGTCTCAGTATTTAGAACGAAGTTCTTGAAGCAGTTTGGAAATCTGTGTATATCAATGTCTTTTAGATCAAATACAAAGAGGAGTATTTAATAATGTAAGTTACAAGCATAAAGATCATCTCCCTAAACTCGGCTTAGGAACTGTCAGACGTATTTCAATTAGTATTCTGATGATATTTTTGATATTCTGATGATAATTTTTTTACTTAAAACCTTTTTATTTTGAAGAGAATCTAAATCCTTATTATACCCTAACATTGTCTTTTTTTCCCTTTATTGTCAAAGTGAAGTACAGAGGGGTTACAGTTTAATATGTAAGGCAGTGAGTACGTTCTTTTTTTTTTTTTCCGGTAATCACAAATACTGAGAACAGTTACCTTTTTTTTTTTGCCTGTCTTGGGCCTTGGACTCAGGGCCTGAGCACTGTCCCTGGCTTCTTTTTGCTCAAGGCTAGCACTCTGCAACTTGAGCCACAGCGCCACTTCTGGCCGTTTTCTGATATGTGGTGCTGGGGAATTGAACCCAGGTCTTCATGTATATGAGGCAAGCACTCTTGCCACTAGGCCATATCCCCAGCCCCGTGAGTACATTTCTTGTTCAACTTGTTACCTCCTTCCTCATTTTCCCTCACTCTCTCCCCTTTCTTCCCATCCCCCCCACCATGAGTTGTACAGTTGGTTTACACCAAATGGTTTTGTAAGTATTGCTTTTGAAATGGTTTGTTTTTTATCCTTTGTCTCTCGATTTTGACAATTTTGGAAGTATATATGAAATGAAAATTTGACTAGTGCTATAAACCTTATAAGCTACCACAGAAAAACGGCCAGATATGCAGAGAAGCCCCACCTATAAATTTAGTGAAGTTAATGAATATCAAGGATCAAGATATTTAGACTCTTACATAATATATGTAAAATAAGCTCAATAGATTACTACCTTTATATATTTCTAAACGATATTCTCAAAGCTCTGGATTGCAAAAGAAACAGATTTTCCTGAGATTCATTGCTTAGGTGAATTGTTGAAAAATTGTGCTATAATGCAAGTTTTGAAATAAAACCAAAGCGACTTTCTCACTTCTGCAAACATTCATCAACCAATATGTTTTCAGAAAGAATAGTAAATGTACAATGAGAAAATAAAATAAACATACTGAACTTCGCTTTGGGAATGTATATTTTCAAAGAAATGCTCTAAGTTTTATCATGATGCAGATATCCCTCTGTAAAAAAAAAAAAAAAAAAAAAAAAAAAAAGAAAGAAAGAAATAGAAAAAGAAAAAGCCAAGAAATATATCTTCATTCCATTGTAGGAGAGAATGTAATTTCCTGTTTGTCCTCTGAAGGTTCAATAAAATAAACCAAGAAAGACTAAAATAGGAAAAAAGGGCATAAAAATATGTTAATGTGCCAAAGAGAGAAACTATCAAGGCAAGGAGAAGATTCACTGGAGAATGATTACAATCCAAGTCACCCTTATTCAGAAACTTATATATCCTTTTTCCTTTAGGGAAGGGACAGAATTGGGAATACAGACAGTTTTGAGTGCCTGTAAATGGTTATTAGCTAAATGAAGGTTTCAGGAGACAGCGCTTTTGACATCTGAATGAGCCCAGGGGACAGACATTATCTTTTAATGGAAGACCAGCCAGGTGTGGCTACACTCTTCAGTCATCTTTCCTAAGATAGATAATGGGATTTCAAGGTGAGGAGGGAAGACAATTTTTATTTCCATTTTTAGGCTAGTCATAAGACTGATAAAGGGAATTCCAGACTGTGCCTATCAAACTACATCAAAGTTCTCAGAAAAGTACCATATTTCAGGGATGTTGTTCTCTGAGCCCGAAAACCTTCCTTCACATAATCACAAGTGCAGTGAAATGGGAATTTAAGGCCACAAGCATTGGAATCATACCTAGAAATCTGACTTTAGTCTACTTTCTTATGCTTTAAAAATCCAGTCTTGAGGGCTGGGGATATGGCCTAGTGGCAAGAGTGCCTGCCTCGGATACACGAGGCCCTAGGTTCGATTCCCCAGCACCACATATACAGAAAACCGCCAGAAGCGGTGCTGTGGCTCAAGTGGCAGAGTGCTAGCCTTGAGCGAGAAGAAGCCAGGGACAGTGCTCAGGCCCTGAGTCCAAGGCCCAGGACTGGCCAAAAAAAAAAAAAAAAAAAAAAAAAATCCAGTCTTGAAAACTAGAGTAACAAAGTACAGCATTGCACGGAGCAGAGCATAGTATGATGTCTCAGTAAGAGCCCTTATTACTATAGATTGTAAAAAAAAAAAAAGTTTTACAAATGTGGATTGATAAAAGTGAGCTTAGTAGAACTGAATAATTGTTTTACTGCATATTTCTAGTGTTAATGACACTACAAAATATAATTGTTTACTAAAAAACTTTATTTTGGTGATTTTTCAAATTTTAGTATGGTTTTTAATGCATAAACATAACAGAAATTATTATATAACAATTCTCATATTTATGATAGGTATCTTTATCTTTATGCTGAAGTTTAAGAGTACAAAGTAGTCTATTGAAAAAGGAGTTGCTTTCCTGATTTCAGCCTCACCCAAAGGATCGCAAGCAAGATCATACTAAAGCTACCAGCACAATTATGTTCATCAGAGCACTTTTTACTATCGCTAAAATATGGAACCAACCCAGATACCCCTCAGTAGATGAATGGATCAAGAAAATGTGGTACATATACACCATAGAATTCTATGCTTCTATCAATAAGAATGGCATTGCCCCATTCATAAGGAAATGGAAAGACTTGGAAAAATCATGCTAAGTGAAGTAAGCCAGATCCAAAGAAATATAGACTCTATGGTTTCTCTCATTGGTTATGATTAGTACTTGTTTAGGATAGTTCTAGAAGATGATCACAATAGCTCAAAAGCTATGTAAATATGAACACATGAGATGATGCTAAGCAAAAAGAACTCCAATTTATAGAAATAAGTGGTTTATTTTTGTTGTTTTTTCAATGTACCCTGTGAAATTATGCCTTTGTTTTTTGTCTTTCTTACCCATGGTTTTATCCCTGATGTCACTGTAACTGATTTTGGTACCCTGGGTATTGTATATACATTTATCAGAACCAGGGAAGGGAGAGGGAAGGGAAGCTTATTAAGAAATGTACTCACTACCTCACATGAAACTGAAAGCCCTCTTTGCATCACTTTGACAATAAATTAATTAATAAATAAAAATAACACTATAGCAAAATTATCTTAAATATTCATCACTTTTATAGCCCTTTCAATTTATTTGTAATATTTCTCTTCTATATTAAATATTGGTAACCTAATATGTATGTTTCAATTCATATACAACATAGAAAAATGCACACACATATATTAACTTATAAAGCAAAAATTGAAAAGAGAAGAGTAAGTTGTTTGTTAAATAATATGATCACTAAATGCAAATGAGCACAAAAAAGAGTACAAAGTAGGAAACAAATTAATGTTTTGAATGAAATTTCAAATTCATTTAGTTTATTAATCCCCAAAGGAGGTAGAGCATAGCTTTTGGAATCATATTTCTACAGTTTAATAGTTTTCATGTTAATAAATGAAATAGAAGACTTGTATAATGTGTCATCAAGAGAACTTATGAAATAGTTTCTACATTTTAGTGAACTAAAGAATTATTAACTATCAAAGAGTTATACTTTCCTATGTTAGTTATATCAACTACTTTCTACATATAAACAAATCCATGTAGGCATAGAAATGCACTTTGCCATTAAAATGTCTGAAAACCACTTAATAGATAACACTTACACAAATATGTCCCTCTCCCACAAGGAATTTGCCTATTTAGGGGTGAGCAAACTTTATAAGAATTCTTGCTTCTTTTTTTAATATTTGAAACTCATGCTGTACATTTTAGTAGTGTCATTTTAGCAAGGAGTCATAGAAAAAAATGAGCATATATCAAGTAGCTTTATTCCAGTGAAGCTTTGTTTACAATAATGTTACCAGAGTCAGCTGGGTTACTGAAATATTCAAGCACCACTTATTAGGCACCCAGAGTTCATATGAGGGAAATCAAGATTCATTCAAATATTCAAGTCTATGTGCTATATAACATACCATCACTTCTTGTTAATTTCCAGAACTCTCCACCAGTTACTGACCTTGAAATAAATTTTGTTTTCCTTTATCCTGGTTCTCTGTGGCAGAGGCACGTACATTGAACCTTTTTATCAGCTGTCCTGGATTTCCGATTTCAAATGTTTATTTTTATCTTTAAGGGGTTACCATTCTACCTGTCAGCTTGATAGTACAATTTATTGTGATCAATATGCCCGGATAATTCCCCCATCCACTAAAAGCTGGCATTAAGTCTATGCTTTGAGAGAAGAAATAGATATTGCTCTACCTAAGGGGTTGACTCTCCTATTCAAAAACTGTTTTTATCTCTTCCAATCATAATTCCTTTCTTAAACACTTTATTCTCTCCCCTGTTAGGTTTTATTCTGTAATATTTTATTTTACTTCACATAATGCATCCAAAGTCATCATGATGTTATCTGAATTGAGTATTACTGCGAACTTAACTCTACAGGGGAGATTTATCAGGCCATGGTAAATTAAGAATTTATTCATAGTCTCTCAGTTTAGGGAGCTAATTTGGTGATTTCCTATGTAATACCTTGCCATTTCCTATTGTAGAGCATTAGAATAATCAGTCCCAAGTTATTTTTATAGAAGAAATCTAATGAAATCATTATACACTTTCAACAATAATCTTCACAGACATCTCACAAGACAGGAATTTCCCTGTGTTTCTTTAAGGAGACTAAGTATTTTATTACTTAGATAAAAACAAAATTAACAGATAGATAGAATCATAAATATGAGATATTATGTGGTGGGTTGATATATAAATGTACATTACATACTATTGAAAAGAAAAGAATGTACTGAAGCTAAATCAGCTGCTCAGTTGTACAATTGTTGAAATGGTATTTGCATGTTTCTCTCATTCCTAAACCTAGGGTTATTTTTCCACAATATTCATGATATCAAACAATGTTGTGCTTAGAGGGTATACATAAAATACCTAGGATTATGACTTCCTAGTCCACACAAGTTTTTAAAAACTTTTGTTAAAGGTAAAATCTGTAAGTAATTCACTACCACTGAAAGTACATTGTATAAAATGCAAAGCTAAATAAAAATACAAGTTATTGTTTACTACATACATTCTTTACTTTTGTCAAGAAACTTTTTGTTGCAGTTGTTGGTTGTGGGGCTTGAACTCTGGGCCTTGGCGCTGTCCCTGAGCTCTTCACTGCAAAGCTAAAGCTCTGCTACTTTGAGCCACAGCGACACTTCCAAGAAACCTCATAAATCTCACTTTAGCCTTTTAAATCTTTGTGTGTTTCCTGTCACCATTTTTCTCAGTTTGGTATAAGGGAAAGAAAATAAAATGAAACTCTCTGTGTGTGTGTGTGTGTGTGTGTGTGTGTGTGTGTGTGTGTGTCTTAGCAATGTAAAAGTCCAATTCATAATAACTATTGGTATTCATGAGTTCCAGAATATCTGGACCAAAATAAGTTCAATCATGGATATAAAGCACCTATGTATTTATAAGCATCTCTGTGATGAGAAGCATCTGGGAGATTGACTAGATGATTGGCTTTTTCACTAATAATTCAGGAATAAATAAATCCTTCTATGTCACCATTGTCAAGTTACCATATTATGTACTGCAATCCAGGGTACTATCTACAGTAAGTACATGAAACTACAAAGATAAAACCTAGCGTGTTTGTTTTTTTTTTAAAGAGTATTGGAGGCGGTTTCTTTTGCAAACTTCTTTGATATGAACCAATCACATTGTGTTTGGTGATCTACAGAAAGTTTCTATTCTTAATCTAGTCAATTCCTTACTGCTTTCAAACAGAAAATTCACCCTAAAATCACACCTGGGAAATAATGACATGCTACACCAATATATACTTTGGTAT
This sequence comes from Perognathus longimembris pacificus, assembly GCF_023159225.1. Lineage (NCBI taxonomy): Eukaryota > Metazoa > Chordata > Mammalia > Rodentia > Heteromyidae > Perognathus > Perognathus longimembris. The sequence continues at coordinate 47,884,692 of NC_063174.1, read as the reverse complement.
AACTTCTTTATTCTTCCTGTATACATATTTCCAGGGCATCATCAGTAGTGTATTTCTGCATTACTTAACTTGAGGGCTACAAAATTTAACTTCAGTTTACCCATGGAATCAGGCAGAAAAGAGTTGTTTCTGATGTTCTCTCTTACCTTTAAAATCACCATGAACAAGAAAATTGTTTTTTAGGGGCTGGGGATTTAGCTCAGTGGAAGAGCACCTGCCTGGCGAGCTTAAGGCCCTGAGTTCGGTCCTCAGCTCTGGAGGAAAAAAAAAAAAAAAAAGAAAGAAAGAAAAAATTTTTTTTTAATTTGGAATTCTCCAGTAACATTAACTAATTACATGGATATTGTTTAAGAATTGTCATACATTATCTTACCTTTAACAATAATTTTAGGGGCTGGGAATATGGCCTGGGAATAAGCACTTGGTTCGATTCCTCAGCACCACATATATAGAAAACGTCCAGAAGTGGCGCTGTGACTCAAGTGGTAGAGTGCTAGCCTTGAGCGGGAAGAAGCCAGGGACAGTGCTCAGGCCCTGGGTCCAAGCCCCAGAACTGGCAACAAAAACAAAACAAAACAACAGTAACTTTAGCCTTACAGCATGATATTCAATTCAATGGTCAACATTCTGTTCTACGTATCCACTAGTTACAAATATTACAGGAAGTGTTGCAACAAAGGATTAAGTTATTTTAGAGAATGTTAAATCAGGCAGTACAGTCATCTCATTTGTACAGCACCAAAGATCAACCTTGTCTAGGTATGAGTATTTGTAACAACAATTAATATATCCATATGGTTTTTAAAAAATCTCTGTCATGTACACTGTACTTTAAAAATTATTATTTCTGTTTGACTCCATATAGTCAACAGTGAGGCACATTCTATGATTTCTTACAATCTGTATTCATCAAGGAAACTTTGGCAATAAAAATGTTTATTATGTTGTAGCATGAGGAATGAGTATCAAAGAATCTCAGTGCTCTCATAACTGTACTTCCAGCCGAAGTATGACAGTAAATCCAGCAATGAAATGAAAGATTAATTCGTGGAGATGGCAGCTTGGCAGACACGTATTACTGCCATATTGTTAGTCTTGCGGCACAGTGGGTTGCATTTTTCTCTTCGTGTCATTTTTCTCAAATATATGTGCTTTGCTTTCCAAATGTAGAGAAAAGTATTTCTCCCTCTGAGTTACATAATATTAGGTGGTATTATTCTATATGGTATGTGACTGTGAATCAATTACTAAACACTAATGTTGATGAAGAGATGTTGTAAGGATCACTGAGCAGTAATGATGCTAAAGCAATAGTCACCAGGATGAGTCTAAAGTGTGTGCCTTTTCCAGTGCCCCTGAGATGTCAATTTGCATGAACTGATTTACAGGAGGGAGGTACCCTGCTAGATTATATGCTCATTATGATTTGAGTGCAGAGAAGAAAGAAATTTGATGCAATTTTCTGATCCCTGTCTAAAGACTAAGCACATGAACACAGTGTATTCAGTCAAAGAACTGGAGCTGCTTTATTTGAGACTTATCAACCAAGAGCAGTGGATTAGAGCATGCTGAAAGATGCATGCTTGGCATTGGTATCTGGGTACCAGCAGTGAGATGCTGCATGAGAAGATATAGCAGGTCATCACCATAACAGAGAGTAGAATGCAAGGAATTACATGATGCTTTAAAATAAATCTCCAAGGACATTTATCATGACTAACATTGCTATTCATGCATTTAAGCTGTGTATTATGGTTATTGGTACTAGGCAAGTCGTGCGGGGTGTGTGTGTGTGAATTATGCTATTAATGAGACTCCACTGTACTGACAGCTGGAGACGTTTGAGGAAGCAGGGTTGTTCCTTTAAAGAGCCCCCTCTATAACAGAATGATAGAGTAAAATGCATGCAAAGATAAGAGAGTGTAAATGCTCCATGGACAACTTCAATATTTGTTCACGAAGCAGCGAAAAGAGCTCACTGTGAAGGAAGTTTCTTTGTGCATTCTGCATGGAAGCAATGTCCAACCCTAAGAGACTTTAGACATCCTTCATCTACTTTTCTCCCTCTGGGGTGAAATGACCTGTGTTTTCAGGACATCTTCATTATCAATGTATTCTGAACAGTGCATTGTTACTGTATTCCCTGATTTATCTAAATGCAGGAAACAAATTCTGGCAAATAGTGTCTCTTCTATTTCTGCTATCTTATTTTCTCATATGAACTACTAGACATTAGATTATTTACCATCGACTTAATGACTAAAAAATGCTAAAAAAAAAAAACCTCTAAAAGAAGCCTGCATCTTCAATAAGTACAATAAGTACTTATCTTCAATAAGTACAAATCTAAATATAATCATGCTTTTTCTCTCCAAAAATCTTGATTACTGGTAGCTGATCCCCTGATTTCAGATATTATCAGGTTAAGGCTTCCATTTCAAAATTGAATTCCATTGGCTAAAATGTAAGGACTCTTGAGAGCACAGTAAATCACTACCTTATCTATGTAGTTCAATAAAAGCAGCTAGCCAAATTTTTATAACAAATAGAGAAGAAAATAAAAGTCCTATTCTTTAGTTGTAGACTCCAGCATTTTCCCAAAAGATAGTCTCCCAGTTGGGTAACAAAAAGAATTCTGCAAATTTCCTTTTAACAATGACAATGCTTTTTAGTTGTGCAATTTCACTGCTTGGGTCACTTTGTTAGTAGGATTCTTTTCTTAGCATACATTAGTTGTGCAAGGCAAATTTCATTGTGGCATTTTCACACATGCATACCATGTACCCCATCACACTCAAAACTTCTACCATTCTCCACTAGCCTCTCACTCTATTTCCTTGGAATAATTTCAACAGTCATCGTTCTATTTTTATAAATGCACATAGTTTATCATTTATACAAACTTTCCATAGAGCTATGTCACATGTGGTGCCCATATTATTTTTTACTGATAATAAGCCTATCCTACTTCTATTGCATAACAGCTTTTATTGTAATTCCTTATGTCATCTTCATAGGTGAATGCAATGTATTCAATCCTACTCACATCACATCCCTCTCTTCCATGCTCACTACCACAAATATCCACACATAGACAAGTACATCCTATACATACACCTGAATCAATATATCTTTTAGATCTACTTTCCTGAAATAAGCAGTTATTTGGCAGTTTGAACTTGGGTTATCTCATTCAACATAATGATCTGCAATTCTATCAATTTTCCTGTAGATGAAATAATTTTATAATTCTTCAGGGCTTTGTTACCTTTCTTGAGTTGCTGGAGATCAAACTCAGGGTCTATTGAATTTGATAGCACTCAACCATTGAGCTATAGACCTACCTTGTTAGCCCCATTTTAATGTCCTTTAACATGGGATTCTCATGCTACTTCATCACAAATACTTTTACTATATCACAAAATATAGGTCCAAATCTCAATCAAACTATCTCTTTTGTTGCATATAAGTCCCTGTCAGTACATATGATTTAAATAAGTTACTTGTTCCATAGGCATAAATACCTACCTGAATCCCATAGAACATGCTTTTGTTTATGGTATGGAGAAGAAAGAGAAAAGAGACTTTATTAACTGAACTTAAATAAAGAAGGGTTAAGAAATACAGTGATTTATTGCAACCTTTTAAAATTTTCCTCTGGCAAAGTTAGCTACCCAGATAGTCTTAAAAGGGGAGATATAGTTCCTATGAAAGTTCTACAATGTTCTACAATTTTGAGAACATTTAAGTTTTGTCTTAGTGAATTATTGTTTTTTTCCCTTTATTTCACTCAGCTGAAAGCTTCTCGGAAATGACTGTATCCTCATGATTTAATATTGAATGGTTTTATTCATACAATTGGCCATAAGATAATTTTGTTTAGGTTAATGAACTAAGAGTCAGAGGCATGACATTTTAGTGAATGGGTCTGTTTTTCTCCTGCTTGCATGAAGTGATAATGATTTTCTTGGCTTTCTTTGTGTGATATGTGTTCATTCCCTTTGCTGCATCTTTTTTGAGCTTTCTGATCATGTGGCTAATAATTCCAATGAAAAGTAACTGCTGACCATATGAAACCATGGGATGTGCTTAAGTTAGAAGTGGTTGCCTTATCACTTTCTTCATTTCTTTAAAATTATGAAACATTTAGAGTACATCATCATAAAGTGTCAGCCTCAAAATACTGCCTTGGTGCCAGCTCAGGGAGAGAAGGATCTCTTTTAGACTGGGCATTCTGTTCCAAACAATGCTGTCCATTGTTCTTCAGCAAGTGGGAGCCAGGTGTTCCCCAGGTAGAAATTCTTTTATAGCCTTCACAAGTGAAACAAAAATATAGCTCATAGATTTATAAATTGTATTCATTTCTTTCATTTGTCAGTATTAATGTCAAAAGGGGCCTGTGGAATTTATTAAAATGACCCCCTTGAGCTTTTCAAAGATAAAACACTCAAAAATGTCAAATCTTGTTTCAGGCAGTTGGTATCTGAATACTGGTGTTGGGAGGGAGAGCTGAGAAGAGAGAGAAGTAGAAATGATTAAGTAGACTAAAGTCAGGAACCTTGTGAAATAAGTGGAAACAGATGGGACCTATAGTTTAGCATTGCTCATTTTAATGTTACTACTAGACAATGATTTGTTTTATGTATCACATAATATTTATTATGGATAACCAGTTAGAGATTTGGGTAACTTAAAGATTCCCAGAAGAAAGGCCAAAAATGATTATATGTAAAGCCTAGTGAAATCTGGACAAGGTCTGTGTTTAATAGAATTGTACCTATGTCAATTTCCTGCTTTTGACAATGTACTATGGTTGTAAGAGATATTACTGGGGGAAACTGGATGAGTTGTTCATAGGAATTCTAATACTTCTTGAGTAACTTCAAATGAATCACAACCTATTTCAAGCTAACATGTTTAGGTTAGCAACTAAAATCTTAAAGATTATCAGGAAAAAAGGGTAAAAGTGGATTGACATTTAATCTTTTAAACTTGCAAAAATATTTTCTTTCATTTAAATATGGCAAAATATTCAAAAAACAATAGTATTTGCATTCTCTTAATCATTTCCAACCTGGCAAATGGTACTAAATTTGACAAAACTACCAACAGGGATTGTTCTTCTTAATCTAAAGCATAGTCTAATATTTTTTTTTAATCTTTGTATGATTTTTGGTTGCTGTTGTTTTTACTGTGATTCAGGGCATATTTTTGTCAACTCTGTTAGAAAATAGCCTGTTTATCTGGCAGCCACAAGAGTAGGTCTTTGTATTTGCCAGAGTCTTTCTTCAGAACACTCGTTTTGTGCTTCCAAAGGGTTTGGCATAGCAGATAGGATTGATGATTAAATATTTTTGAATAAGGTTTACCAGAGTTCTCAGTACTAACATTACTTTTCATAAGTTGTGTATCTTACTGCTTACTTCAGAAGTTTGCATATTTCTTTGTTCCCAAAATCACCTTAATTTGATGGGGAGCAGTATGTTCTCACGTTTGTCTGAGAGCTCTTTTTACCTCCAGCCACACACTGAGTAATTCCCATACATACGTCCATACACTCCTTCACACATGACCCATTTAAATTTCTGTTACAGCCCATAGAAATTATCAGGTAAGACAATAAGTGTAAAAAATGAGCAAATATAATTTGCCTCATCATACTTGAAGTAATGTATTAAGATGGAGATAAGTACTACTTCATCTTATTATAAACTTAATTGCCATGTTCAGAATCCCAAAAGGAATAAATAATTTTCCTTGGCTTTCCCTGCTTTCCTAAATAAAAATGATATATTTTTCTCTTTGTACACATGTTTACAAATCAAGCTGCAGATTTTGATTGATTGAGTTTTGTTATCTCTTTTACATACCGAAATATTTCGATTTAGTTTGTTCTTCTATAGTTTGTTGCTGAGAAATGTCCCCAGGGCTAATAGGAGGTCAACATCTTAACTTCTATGTCCACAAATATTCCTTAAGACTTTAACACACATTTTTGGGAATGTTGAAGTTGAATAAATCACAGTCTACCATAACCCACAAGAAATTTCACATTTCTCATATTACTAAAGAATAAGCTGAAATAATAACCTAGCATTTACTTTGCTTATCTGAGCACAATAATGCAATATTCCACATGAGAATGGTATTAACATGACCTTATCTTGTTTGTCCCAGGCCTCTCCCAGGTTTAAAATGTTTTAAAAAGTCACAATAATCTATATTTATAGGAACAGGGGTAGCTATTTAAATGATGACATAGCTGAGATTTAGAGTGTGATTTGCCATTTTCTATACAGCAGAATGAATACTGAAATCCACAGAATGATTCAGAAGTTTTTCATCCTCATTCTTGTACCACTTGGCTGTGGGCAAGGGGATAGGGCTCATGATGAATGTCTGTGCATTAGAACAATGGGACTGTACCTTGGCAATTCAAGCCATAGTCCAAACACTCTTAATTAAGATGTTGTCATTTTACCTATGGGAAAAGCTTTGGCCAGATGCCAGCATGCCCATAAATAAGAGATACTGCCAGAAATATGAGAAAGAACAGTTTTGAGCAAAAGTATTCTTACATGATTAAGAACATAATTCAACCTAATACCAGGACTGATTTATAGGTCAGCTGAATAGGACAACTTTGAAATTGAGCCCTTTGTGCAGCTTACCTACCTCCTGCTGGCCACAGAGAAAACTGCATTTGTGAAGCTGAAGTTTCAACTCAGCACTTCACATTCAATTAACTTTTCCTTCCAAACCCAATCATTTTGTTCAACGAAGAGGAGTTAATTTGAATACTCATTTTTTTCTTCTCAATGGCAGTAGCAACATATAGATGCATACAGTCCTGGGACTTGAAGTCAGAGCCTGAGCACTGTCCCTTGCTTCTTTTTGCTCAAGGCTCCTACTCCACCACTTTGAGCCACAGCACCACTTCTGGCTTTTTCAATATATGTGGTGCTGAGGAATCAAACCCAGGGCTTCATGAAGAAGACACATTACCCTATTCAACTTGATTCTTTGTTTGGGGTCTGAAATTCAGGACCTGGGCTCTGCCTCTGAGCCTTTTTGCTAGTGCTCTAACACTTTGAGCCACTTATGATTCCACTTACAGTTTTCTGGTGGGTAACTGGAGATAATATTCTCAAGGATTTTCCTTCCTGGACTGACTTTGACCTGTGATCCTCAGATCTCAGCCTCTTGGGTAGCTATGATTACAGACATGAGCTATCAGTGCCCAGCTGATTCTATGTTTATTGTGGGCAAAATGAACCCCAATGGCTTTTATCTTGAATAGGGTGACATTTTAAACCTGTCTTCTAGGTATTTGTTTATAATATCTCTCTATTGTCCATTTCTGTTTCACTCTGTTGGATTGTAATTAGCTGTAATATACATGTATTGTTTTCATTAATTTATTAGAAGAAATTCATCAATATGTTTAGTGACATTCCATGAAACAATTTTTACAAAGGAATATCCATTTCTTGTTCTTAAAATGTACAGAAGGTAGTGAGTTGGCCCATCACCTCTGTATTCCTGGCATTCAAAGAAACATTTGTGCCTTATTCCTAGATGAAGAAAATCCCATTCGGTACCTTCACATGAAAGACAAGGCTGAGAGAAATCTACAGGTACAGGAAATAGTGCTGACTTTCTCCAAACACAGAAGTTCTGACCTTAGTTTTTCAACATCTCCATAGGAACTCAAGTTCACTGTTCCAAATTAGATGAATTTGATAGCTGTACCTTATTTCTAAGGAAAGCAGTGGGTCATAATGGTAGTGAAATTGAAAGTTCTCTCCAGAAGGAAGCCAGAGCCTTTTCTGAAGCCACTGTTGCCTAACTGCTCCTTCCTAACTACTCCTTCCCTGATCAGCAGGTTGGAAGGTAATCTCTATTGGTGCTATCTTGATGTTCCAAATGACAAGTCACAGGCATAGGGCTGCTCTGGAGATGTGAAGTAAAAAATTGCCCAGCAGAGGCAAGAGCTCTTTGTAGAAGTGACAGACCTTTGCCACTGAACATGTCCAGCCCCAAGCATCTCTTCTCCACATTCACTGATAGGATGACAGAATTCTTCATACCTTTAGTAGGGTCTCAGCTGTCCTATTTAGACATACTTCCCCATGGACCTTAGAAAGTAGGCTGGAAAACAGTTTGCAGACATCTGTGCATGATCTCTGGCTTGGCATACAGAACCCCTCAGCTTCATTGCTTCCTTTTGCTTTCTCTGCAGGGGACTGAGTGAAACAGGAAAGCCTTCATTTTTATTAGTGCCTCTCTATTTTGCTTTTAAAAAATATGGTCCTTTTTATGATGTATGGTGCTTATTCACTTTAGTTTGCCTCCTGTAAAATGATAAAACACATTAAGTCGCTCTACTGCCTCTGCTGCCTTTGTTGTTGGAGCAATAACATTCCTTAAATTTCATGTGGCAGTTTCTAGCCATTTATGGTAGAAAAGAAAAAATATTAACGGTAATGAATAAAGAAGTAAATCATCATTGCCACAGCATCTTGGCATCTTTGCTGTTCTGAAGCTTAAATCTGCAAGTTTTTCAGAAAGTAAACTCGTATAGCTCTGAAGATGGATGCCTGCCTCACTCCCACTGAGTTAGGAGAAGTTGAGTGAGGATAAAGGATGTAAGGCATATAGAACCCAGAGTTGTTTTCAGAGTCTCAGTCTCTGTAGAGGAATTGAGATCTATTTAAGCCTCTTTCTGTGCATCTAGATTCCCCATGACTCTACCCTGAAACAATCTGCTTAAAGATTTTGGAAGGTTTCCATGGAAATTCATAATGAAATACATCCTCCTATGTTTAAGGAGGTGAAGGTACAAATTTTACCATATTATTCACTGGGACTGGATAACCTAGGAAATAAAAGAAGTTCTTTTAGCACATGATCCAGTGCTAAGTGGATTTTCACATCTGGGCAGAAACTTCTGCATCATAACATGGAAGAAAAGTAACAGGGGATATGAATCTGGGTAAATGCATCCAAAGGTACAGCTAGGCTAGCTTTAAAAGAATCTGTTCTCACTAGAATGATGCATCATCATTCTCTTTTAAGAACCTAATCACCTCTTAAAGAACCCACTTCCTTTATACTGCCAATAGCAAGCAAATTTCAACAAGCACTTTGGAGATAAACCATTCATATGACAGCAACATTCTTCGGTCCTTTGTTTTCCTGGTGAAAGGATGTACAGAAGGAAAGAGGAACTAGCTTTTAATTGGAAAGCAATTCATTAAATGTGGGGTTAGAATGGAAGGTGAATTTTTAGGGCAAGCAAAGAGAAGAAGAAATGACAGAGACTTTCAAGGATGAATTGGAAGCTACTATGGTATTTTCCTTTCCAGTATTTCTGTGTTCACAAAAGAGGTTGGAAAGGAAAAACTTGTTTTAGGGTTTCAATTATTGTTGTTACGGTTGCCTAAAGATTGTTGAGGGAAGTAGCTATGCAAAAGCTTGTATGATTTTAATTTAATCAGAGGAAAATACTTTCATCTTTGCCAAAAAGAGAGGTAAAGTAATCTCCCAGGTGGCATATTTTTGTTTTGTTTTTACGACTCCGAATTCCTATAGAGGTGAAGGGATCTCTATTTTATTGCAGACAGATGGACTGGGAATGGCTAACAAAATCCATAAATGTCAATAGTTAACTGAAGCTGAGATGCCTTCGACCCTGAGAATATTCTACCAGCAAAAGAAACTGGAATAAGTTTGACTCACCAAACCTTTGGCTCAAAAACACCTTGCTAAGTTCTAAGGGAGTAGAGGTAGAGGAATTCAGATAAGGCTTATAATGGAACAAAAACACAATAATTTTCCTCTCAAAATACAGAATGCATCTGTTTTTGTGTTTTTTGTTTTTTTTTTGGCCAGTCCTGGGGCTTGGACTCAGGGCCTGAGCACTGTCCCTGGCTTCTTTTTGCTCAAGGCTAGCACTCTGCCACTTGAGGCACAGTGCCACTTCTGGCCATTTTCTGTATATGTGGTGCTGGGGAATTGAACCCAGGGCCTCATGAGTACGAGGCAAGCACTCTTGCCACTAGGCCATATCCCCAGCCCTACAGAATGAATCTGAAGGCAGGGATTTAAAATACTTGTTCTTATCTAGGACATGAACAGGTAAATGAATTAATTAATAAGACTTGAAGGAGCTTGACTATTTTTCTCTCAATTTGCTTACTCCACCATTACTAATTGACAAATTCAAACTTTTTTTACTCATATAGTATGCATTTTATTGTGAACGTATCTATAATTGAAAAGGAAAAGTGAGAACAAACTTGATAAAATTGAAAAGCTTAGAAACCCAAGAATATAGTTACTACTTCAGAAATGACTAACAGTATTGCATGTCTAGTAAAGGATAAGCAAGTCCACTGTTTGTATAAGAACACTGACATATTAATCTGGTCTCAAGTGATGAGCTAATAGAAACTCAGAACATGTGGAGACAGAGTTATTCTGAGTCCTCAAGGTCATGACAAGAAATATTTATTGTATAGATACAACTGTCAAAAAAAAATTTAAGGGATGGAAAGAAGTTGTTGTTTTTTTTTCCTCCTTGTAAGGCTATTTGTATGATTAGTATACCTGACACCCATCAGTGTAGGGGTTATATAGTGAGAATATTGTGAGTGGTAAGCCAAACTTAGACAGATTTTAGAGAGAAATAAGGATATTAAACATTTTAAATGATTATTTAAAAGAAGGTTTATTTGAGACAAATTTATTTATTTATTTGAGATAAATTTGAGATAAATTCATATGATATTTATATTTGTCATCTCATTAGTATCATACAGTAATTATATCTCATATGTTATACACTAGAATTATTATGTTGTTAGTGTTTTTTTGTTTTCTACTTTTGTTCATGAATTCATTTGACCATTATGCACTAAATATGCCTAAAACGCATTTCATAAGTACCTCATGTGTGTATAGTACATTTGAAACTGTTTGTTAGTCAATACTTCAGAATCAATTCAGAGGATATTATCAAAAATGTGTCCACTACTGGTGTTAATGCTGGAAGTTTAAATTTTTTGGCTTAGCAAGCACATCGATGGGCAGTACAGAAATTGACAAATGATTATCAGACAATTAGGACTGAACTAGAGGTATATATATATATATATATATAATTTTAGAAGTTAGGTTTATGAGGCTCTTTCTATATTTTCATACAGAGGTAAAATTTTCATTGCTTCTTTAAGGACTGGATCATGAAAGAATTTTATAAGGATTTATTTGTGTCTTTCTTCACCATCTAGGTGAAAAAAATTGATTTCTCACAAAGTGAGAAAAGCTTGCCTCACACTCTGCTCACCTATTACTCTGCTGTGGTAGCTTTTGGGCAACTGGAAATTCATGTGTGGAAATACACAATTAGGAAAACCTCTTCATTCTTAATAACTTTCCTTTCCCTTTAATAGTTTCTGATTGACATGATCATCCCAAGCACACACAGCATTTTTCCTCTAAACAAGAAGGGTTTTCTCTAGTGCCAAGCTTCATGTGCTTTGAATAAATATTCCGATAAAACAGTGACCTGCTAATTATGAATGATTGCTTTTCCTATCCCAGGGTGACTGGGGAATAATTTCAAGGAAGTATTCATAGTCAGAGATGATCAAGTGATTACACTCCAGATTAATCTCCCTAGGCCCTAGTGCTGCCTAGTGGTAGTCTAAACATGCCACTGCATTCTATCTGTTCTATTCCATCCAAATAAGGAGACTTTATTTGCTAAGCCATTTTAATTCCTGCCACACAATTTAATTATGCTTTAGTTCAAAACCACTTGTGACCTTGGGTTTAGTCATAAAATCCACTCCTCAGTCACTACTGCAGAGTGAGTCCTGTGTTTGGTAAAGGCAGTGGGAAATAATAGGTTTTAAATATTTCTCAGAACTGCAGGTGTCATACACTTCTAGACTACTCAATTTTAGGTTGTTTGCATGCACTTGGCTGCTTTATAGAAGAAATTTCATACAGGTGTCTTCACTGGAAGATTTGAATGAAATGTGAAATGATTCCATTCTGTTACCATGAGAACACAGTTGAAAATGAAGGTGTTTGTTTTTTGTTCTGTGTTCTATAAACCAGAGAATCTTAAAAAATAAAAGTAAACTCCTTTATTTCTCTGAATAATAAGATGAAAGTATACACAATTAAAAGACTCCTTTTGTATAAATCTAGGTCGTTTGATACTCAGCCACAAAGTGGAGGTGTGATTCTATTCATAATGAGACTGAGAAACCAGTTTCCCACTTGAAAAGTTTTAGTTAATCAAGGTACAGGATAAAGATGAAAGTCATTACAGAGGTTTGGATTTGAATATATGGATTTTAACAGAACTCTTGATTCTGTCATACTTTTCCATGCCACACATTCTAAACATACTGTGCTCAGCTTTCTCTGCTTTCTAATTTATGAGTTTTCTTAAAGCATTTTCTATCAATCTGCTATAATTCATGTTGTAAAAACAATTTCCACAATGTCTACTGAATACTGTGAGGGGGGTCACTTACAAGTGCATACTAATCTCCTGACTTTTAAAGCTATATACTTATATTGCTGCATGTTGACATCTTTTAGAAAGTGATTATGCAACCATCAAGAACATTATTATCATTTTCCTTGACAATGTGGCGCAAAGAGCTCACTTTTGTCACTGAGCTTGGGTAAAATTAATTTTTCAACAAAGTATAAAACAATTTCTTAAATAAATATTTCTTCTGTGTGTGTGTGTGTGTGTGTGTGTGTGTGTGTGTGTGTGTGTGTGTTCTAGGACAAGAGCTCAGATCCTGGGTGCTTCCCCCGAGCTTTTTTTGCTCAAGGCTAACATTCCACCATTTGATCCACAGTTCTACTTCCAGCTTTTTGTGGTTAAATGGAAAGAAGTGTCTTACAGATCTTCTTGCCTGGGCTAACCTGGACTGTGATCCTAAGTTCTGAGCCTCCTGAGTTGCTATGATTACAGGCATGAGTCACTGGTACCCAATAATAAATATAATTTTAAAATTAAATTCAAAATAAGAAAGTATAGGATTATAGACTTAGAGAATTTTTCTTAGCAATAGATGAAATAATATGACCTTATACTTAATAAATTATACATGTAATGGAATCTTCTCAGTCAATTATTTCCTCTCTGAGTCTTTCCACCTTCAGTCTCCCTTCAAGATTCTTGCTATGGAAACTCTCCTTCTCGTCTTTCCCATCATTATAGCTGCTTTCTTTACCCCTTTGGTGGTCAGGCATAGCACTGTTTGTGCCACCAGTGATGGCTCTGTGTTGTATTTGGTTGGTCTTCTGCTGTTTGTTGTTGGTATGATTCTTATATTAAACATTTTTGAAATATCAGAAAATAGTCATAGAATCATTTTACTGTGAATCACTTCATTTCGTTATCTGCAGATAGCAAAATTGATGTCAATGGAGTTTAAGTGCTTTAAGCCTGGAACTTGCAAACACCAGAGCTTATCCCCCAATCTTAATTTAGTAAGACTTACAAACTAGTGATTCAAAATACTTTTCTTCTAGAGAGTTCTTTTTTATTTTTACTTTCTAATGTCATGAATCTCCTTTCACATCTCTGAAAAAGATTAGTTTCATATTCCAAATATTGTACTTGCTCTAATATCTAGTTGCATATAAAATTCAGGGAGAAACCTCTTTAATCAAATTAAACTATCAAAATAGGTTGTAATATTTTTAAATTATAGGCATAGGTTACATTTTATGTTACTGGCCTTATTTTAGTCCTTTCAGACTTCCTAGGCACTTTTTTTTAGCTATCTGAAATGAATAACAGAGAACCAAGCACAGTAATTGAGCTCCCAAATTCGACTAAATGGAAATATCAAGATTTGTTTGTGGAGATTCATAGATTGTCTCAATAGGAAAATTGAAACATTGTAAGTTATTCAAGCATCACAATCCAATAAATGCTTTTCTTGTTTTGGAAAGAAAATTACAAAATTTTTAAGGAATCCAAGAAACACCAGTGAGGATAACTAATTACCATATTGAAATAGAACAAAAAAACAGTGACAATTTAAAAAGAAACACTGATAAAATATGTCTCTTGTCATCTGCAAAACTATATTTGTTACAAAAATATGGTATTCAAACTAAGGTACTAAAAACTACAGGGGAAATCATTTTCTCCTCCTTGACCATCTTATCCTGATAGATTTACTTTATGACTTAGGTCATGTTTTGAGTTCAACTCCCTACAAATGAACATACAACTTGCATTCATAAAGACATTTCTAAGGAAATTTCCTGATTTTGTTTTTGTCATTTATGGGGCTCGAACTCAACCTGTGCACTGTCCCTGAGCTCTTCAGCTCCAGGCTAGTGATCTACCACTTGTGTCACAGTGCCACTTCTGATTTTCTGCTGGTTAATTGGAAATAAGGGTCTCATGGACTTTCCTACCTGGGCTGGTTTTGAGCCATGAGCCTCAGATCTCAGCCTCCTGAGTAGCTAGGATTACATGTATGAGCCATGGGCACTCAGAGAAATTTCCTGATTTATAACACAAAAATTCAAATTGTTTCTATCTCCAGAAATTTTTTAAAAGAAATCTCTTATCTGAGTATATTGGAAACCGTGTATACTGGTATTAGCACTAGGACATTGAAAGGGAATACCAAAATTTGAGAGACACAAGGTAAAAAAAAGACAAACAACCACAAAAGCAATACTTGCAAAACTGTTTGGTGTAAGTGAACTGAACACCTCATGGGGGGAAAGGGAAAGGGGGAGGAGGAAGGGGGGTATGAGGGACAAAGTAACCAACAGTACAAGAAATGTATCCAATGCCTAACGTATGAAACTGTAACCTCTCTGTAAATCAGTTTGATAATAAAAATTTGAAAAGCAAAAAAAAGAAATCTCTCCTACTTTCTTAGGTGGGAAAGGAAAATTTTAAGCTCAAGTGCACTAAACAGTAGCTAACTATGGAGTCATTATTCACATTCAGGATTTCCAGTGGTTTCATTCATCATTTGTTCTTCTAAGTGGATAACTCAGAGATTATATACTACCTGGAGATACACCAAGGACAGATAACTTCTCAGGAAGGAAGAGAGTAAAGTATGGAAAAGACAAGAAAAGAGAAGAAAATGGGGTGCAGATGTGAATTGGGAAGATTTGTATTGGCCTAATATGTAACCAAGACAATTGCTAAAGAGATCTTTCACACTTAGGGGTTTTAATGCATTAAATGGACAACAGATAAAGTAATATGTATGATGCTCATTGGTGGAATGAAAAAAAACGTAGAGAGTTAATTTCAGGGTCTTGCTAGGCTGGCACTATACCACTGATGTATGCATCCAGAACTATATTTTACTGTTTAATTTTAGGAAAGTGTCTTGTTTTCCAACTGGATACATGCCTCTGAACCATTATACCATACACATGTGTATACATACACACATACATATATATATAAAACATATGTGTGTGTCCATGAATGTATACATTTTCACAGGTGAGCAATAATATATGATATTTGGCTTTTTCAGTTTGACTATCTCATTCAACATGATGAATAGTTCAAAACAAATTACAATTATGTGTGAAGATGACATAACTTCTTGATCTGTAGTGTGTCAGAGGACAGTAAAAGGTAAACAATAAAGAGGATTATTCTCATCAAAATATAATTTACACATGTATGAAATACTATGATGACATTCCTGGGTACAATTAATAAACACTGAACATTTTTATGAGTGACAAAAATGTACAGCAGGCTCTTTTGAGGGTTATGAACCAGTGGGAGAGGAGAGGACTAACACAGAGAGTGAATGAGCATTCATTTGGTCAAAGTACCTTAATTGCCTGGCTGAAAATGAAGCAACAAAAACTGTTAAGAAGTGAGAGAGATAAAGGAGAGTGATAGAGGAAATGAGTTTGCGATATCTTGTATATGTGAATAGAAATGACACAATATAGTCATATTTGCATTACAATATATGCTAATTGAAATACTAACTCTATTCTAAGACCTATAGAACTAATGTAAACAGTATAACATTGATGAATGTACAGATATCTATTAAAGCATAATTTAATAAACACAGGGAGGCAAGTTATGTTGGTAAGGGAAAATGTGTGGTTCAGCATTTTTTTTCTGCATCATTCCATTGTGTGGATTGGTTTCTAACAGTCATTATGTATGCTACTATTATGAAGGATATAGAGACAATACTGGATCTCTGTCTAAGTCTTTTGCTACAATTTTTTTATAGAAGTAGTAATTGTCTTATGTACTTAGTTGTGTCTGAAAACTGTTAGTGAACGAAACTACATTGTAGTCTTGATAAATAGATTCAAAAAGGTTAACTCTGATCTGGATATAGGAGCTGGGCTTAAGAAAGAGAAAATTTTTCATTTCTTAGTTATATTATTTTCCTAGTTACATTATTTTCTGGGCATATGAGACAAATTTTTCATGTTACTCAAGGTGGGAAAATGTAATCAAGCAGATTTCAGTAATAATCTTTATCTCATCTATCATGGAGACAATTGTTATAAAGTTTATTCAGAAACCTTAGGAAGGTATATATGCAATAAAAAATGACTAGAAAACCTGCATAGGTGAGTTAATGCTAAGAAAATTCTGGAGTTTTTGTAAAGAGAGAAAAGACAATATCTCAAATAATGAGACCAATAGCATAAATATAGAGGCGAATTTTGCAAGCAATGTTTGGTAAAATAGAACGAGATAACTAGAATGTACAGCATGTATAAAAGTTGAAGATGTGAAAATGAGAATCACATTGGAATTAATTATTGAATCATTTTTAGGAAAATAAAGAATCTTATTTAGTTGTCACAGCCACCAGGAGTAGGAAAATGATTTAGCAAGTCAAGCTTTAGAAATAATTCATCTGGCAAAATAACGATGTTGAATTGAGGTGGGAGTAGATGCTAAAACAGAATTTCAGAATTTTGGATAGGAAACTAAGATTGTATTCTACAATAAGTGACCTCAATTAGCATGGCAGCAGGGAACTAATGAGAAAATATGATTTAATGCGATTGCTAAATATTACTCAAAATAATATGACTATTATTTACTCAGTGCTTATTGTGAAGAATTAATCCTCAAAATTACTTATCACACACTATGTTCAAATTTCCTACATTTTTAGTCAATAATATCAGTACTTAATCAGTGCAATAGTAATAGTAATAGTGGTGGGAACTACTCAAAATGATATGGGCTTGGTTTTGGCCAGATACCCTTCTAAGCAATTTAAGTATTATAATCCCTCAATATATATTGTTATATTACATTGGTTCTTAGAAACCTCTCAGGTTCCAAAACCCATGGGCATTCACCATTGTATTTACTTCAGTATAGCCTTCCTTTTTTTTTTTTTTTTTTTTTTTTTCCGGCCAGTCCTGGGCCTTGGACTCAGGGCCTGAGCACTGTCCCTGGCTTCCTTTTGCTCAAGGCAAGCACTCTGCCACTTGAGCCACAGCGCCACTTCTGGCTGTTTTCTGTATATGTGGTACTGGGGAATCAAACGTATACGAGGCAAGCTCTCTTGCCACTAGGCCATATCCCCAGCCCCAGTATAGCCTTCCTTATACAACAAATCATATCTAGATTTCTTATTATACCTTATACAAAATAAATTCTATATAAATAATTCTTATACTGAATGACAGTGGACAACAAGTAAAATATGTCTATACCTATTCAATAGAGACATTTTTAAGCAGTTTTGATCTGGTATTGGTTGGATCATAATTATTCTATGCCAAATGTTAAGATAATGAAGAATAAATAAGAATGGCCAAATGACAAATAAAGAAAAGTTCAATATCTCTGTCCATAAAATAAATGCAAATCAAAACAACACTGAGATTCCATCTCAACCCAGTAAGAATGCAATTATCAAGAAAACTAATAATAGCAGATGTTGGTGGGGATGTGGCCAAAAGGGAATGCTACTGCACTGTTGGTGGGAATGTAAACTTGTTCAACCACTCTGGAAGCAGTGTGAAAGTTCCTGAAAATTCTAAACATAGAGCTCCCCTATGATCCAGAAACCCCACTTCTGGGCATTTCCCCAAAGGATCACAAACAAGGCCATACTAAAACTACCGGCACAACCATGTTCGTTGAAGCATTATTTACAATAACCAAGATATGGAATCAAGCAAGCTGCCTCTCAGTGGATGAATAGATCAAGAAAATATGGTATATATACACAATGGACTTCTATGCTGCAATTAGAAACAATGGCATTACCTCATTTGTAAGGAAACAAAAAGACTTTAAAAAATTGTATTAACTGATCTTGGAGTTTTCCATCACAGTTTCAGCATCTGTACAGGGTCTCTTGTTTCGAACTTACAACAGAAATTCACTAAGCTTCACCAGGAGGAAAACAGAAAACCAGTTCCATTTCCTTCTATAATTCAGTACATTTGTGATAATTCTTAGCAATTATCACCATACTTTTTAGATAAAGCTTATGTGGCTAAATATTGTGCTCATCCTTTAAATTCAACTCTGCTCTGCTTTCTCTCTGTTTTTCTTTCTCAATATCTGTCTGCTTCTTTCTTTCTCTTACTTATTATCACTCTCCCTTTCCTTTCTCTCAGAATGCATGTAGGTATGTATGTACATAGAAATATATACTCATATATTCATAGATCAATAGATTTTTATGCATATTGTTGAACATTTGTCTATACCATATGGATGTACGGTATCTATATTTATCATATTAAGCTGTGCTCCTATTGATTCCTGGAAGTAATTTAATTAACATTATAAAAGAAAGCTAGCAAAATTTCATTATTTATCATAACTGTATGATCTTCACTCTTACTCTTTCTCCAAAATCATGATTCATTCTGAGTATTCAGATATGGGAAAAATATCTAGAACTAAATAGATTATAGCAATCCCTGATCCATAAAATAATTTAAATGCTTCTCTTAAATTGAATTAATTTCCATAATATACACAACTTTTCCTCAAAAAATGTACTCATTGAAACAGTCTTCTGAGAGCAAATAATGTTGTAAAACAAACTGGTGAGTTCAAAGTTTCCAAGTTGAAGTTTATATTAAACTTTCATCCAATATTAACTCAATGTTTTCCACCAGGAATATGGTCAAGAAATAACAATCTTGGTAGGCTTATAATACCTTTTCTTAATATCAAGAAATTTTGAAGCTACAAAATAGTTAATGTGACATTCAGTATTAGAATTATAAGTATTTAGGGGTCAATATAAATATTCTTTAAAAAATCCATAAGCAATTAGTACTCTACCTATAGTTACAATTGACTAAATTAGTAAGCAAAACATATGTAAATAAGCAGGAATATTTAAATATATCTGTAACTTCATGAAATCATTGTACAATAAAGGTAACTTAGTAACTCTGAAACAACCTACAATCTTAAGTTTTTGAAGCACAGATGTTTTGTAGTTTTTATCATGGTAAATTTTTCATTATATGATGAGAAATTAATTATTGGTAGCCAGAAAATTGTTACAGCAGGTTTAGGATTACACACAAACTCCACAATCCAAACGTGATGAATAGTTGTCCATATTTAGTTTCTCCAATGAAGATGAAGACACCTCGAATCTCAAATAGGAAGTCTGAAGGAAGAGGTGATTTGCAAATAAGGCTTAACAGAAAATTTTCAGTGTTCTGAGTTATGTGTTTTTCTTATTTTAAATAGTTCTTTAACTAGTCAGATTTTTTTCTCTTTACATATATTAATTAAGGAAATTGTGTAAGTCAGGTTGCAAGTATAACTTAGTAAGTAATTTAGTGGGTAGGAAATATTTTTGTTGAGAAACTAATGAGGGAAGATTCCAAATTTGACATAATCAAGTTGAAAGTTAGAACCAAAAAAAAATTATGAAAGCAATGTGCTTCAGTGCTTGTCAGAAAAATGAATTCTAGGAAGAATGGCAGGGTCATCAGCTTTAGCTCAGGGAGATGTTTGAAGGAATAAAACTTCCGCAGAGTTAGATTAAAGGAAGTAATGGTGATTCTCCAGGACTGAACATACAACTTTGAAGAGATTCTATGGAACAATCTTTCCCTTAGGGCATCTGTTTCCAGCACTGCTTCTGAATAGAGCTATCCTTAAGCAAACTGAAATGCTTGCACAACTGCTATTTGTAGGACCCCCAAATATTGGACAACCTGCCCAACATCTCCAAGCCAGACTTCCAAGGAAGTAAAATTGATGGCCTAGAAATGCATTCCCACTGAGTTAAGAAGTCAATGACCTTTGTTTTATAGGAAGTGCTTACATTGAAAAAAAAATCAAAAAGATAAAGGACAAAGGTCACAGCGGTCAGAGAGAAAGAAAGAAATGTGAATATACAAGACTCATTTTGATGCTTTAAAGTTGGCCTAAAGCTCCCTACATTGATGACAAACTATATCTAACTGATTAAATGAACAAAGGGTAAAGGAAAAATGCTTTATTATAATGTATACCTGAAAGCATTGCAGCCAATCATAACAGCTGAGCTTTAGCCCATCATAGACAGCCACCCAATGTAGCCATTTCCACAGGAGGAAAATGCCTCATTCCATCACATAATGCTACAATAAGATAAATGTTACCCTGTAGTCTGGTTGTTTATGTATTCCATTTCCCTTTTTATTTGTATTAATACTGATCTGAAATTCCTTTGGTTCTGAGAGCTGCCAAATTCATTATTTGTTCTTTGCTCAAATAAACTCTTCTAGATTAAGCTAAAATTTCTTCCTTTCTTTTTTTAAAGCATGGCGAATATGGACAATTTCCAGGTTAAAAAGACACACACACACACACACACACACACACACACACACACACACACGAAAGTAGTATTTTGGAATCCCTTATATCACATTATTTAATTTGTTCTGATTGTAACTGTCTATATATGCATAGGTAGGTAGGTAGGTAGATTACAATTATGGGGTTTTCTTTAATGGCATAATTTTTGCTAAAACTAAAGGGCTATAACTCATCAAGTAATGAAGACGTACTATTAACATTACACATATTTATGTTTATGAGCATATATAATGAGCATATATTAGTTGTGCAAGTGAGTTTCATTGTTCTATTTCCATCCACACATGCAATGTACTTTAGTCAAATTTAACCCTGCTATATTCTTAACCTTCCTCGTTCCTTTGTAAGACAATTTTAGTTGATTTTACTATTGTAGTTTGGTACATGCCCAGAAACTCCTTTAACTTACTTACATTTACCCTCAGCCTTCTCCATTTCTGCTTCTCACTCCCACTGATTCCAATTCCCCTACAGCCTCATTTTACACTTAAGTCATTTTTTAGGTCTAGATTCTGCATATGAAAGGAAATACATGGCAATACTTTTAATAATGACATCTCCATCAGAAGTAGCATGCTTTACTGATAGAAAGAAATTGGTAACTTCCAGAAACAACTGGTGAGTTAAATGGCCCATTTACTTAGTGTGCCACTTAGTTTGAGTGATGTGTGTTTTGTTTACCATAAGGAGAAATAATGAAAGGAAGACAGTAAGTAGAAACCACTGGACCTTAGCTAGTAGAAAATCTCTCCTCCAGGAAAAAAAAAAATGTGACTATATTAAAAACTGAATATGCTTATCCTAAAGTATACTTATGTCAACAAAATCCTGTAGGCGGTATTGTTTTGCAACAGTAACTATAAGACTCTAGTTTTGCAACACTGGAAAATTTTATGTAATATGATTTTTTAACACATACCAGTAAGAATACATTGTTATCTTTTGTGCTTATTTATATACTTTTACATTTTTTATGTCTAGACAGAAAGAATTTACTTGCCTATATGGAAATTACATTGGATTATTTGATCTTATTCATATCTTCCTACTGTAATTAACAAGTGTGAAAATGTTGCCATTTAGTTATTTAGAAATTGCTTTGCTTCTATGCTGTCTTTTGTGCTTTTCTGCTTTTCCATCTGTACTAAATTTCACAAATACTTATTGAATGAATCTGTAGCCCAGGGTTATTTTTCCATGTTAAGAATGCAAACTGAATGCATCCATTTTCTTTGCCCTATAAATTTCCTGGCCTTGAATGAGACACACTAGTAGAATATCCATGAGCTATTACAGAGTTGAAGAAGATGGGAAAGTACGCTAGTGAAAAGTTCAGAGAGACTTTACATAGAAGGTGATGCAGTGGATAGTATGAGATTCTTCTAGGTATTTGCAACAGTAGAAATGCATATCTATTTTCCTAGGAATATACAAACTTCCTCGTGCTGACATATTTTGTAAAGCTTTTGTGAAGGAAATATATAATGTGAAACTGCAGAAGCCAATAGAATCTACTATGACACAGTTGTAGTCAGTTATGCTTAGGTTCTTGAATTTCTTTTTTTTTTTTTTTTTTGGCCAGTCCTGGGGCTTGGACTCAGGGTCTGAGCACTGTCCCTGGCTTCTTTTTGCTCAAAGCTAGCACTCTGCCACTTAAGCCACAGTGCCACTTCTGGCCGTTTTCTGTATATGTGGTGCTGGGGAATCGAACCCAGGGCCTCATGTATACGAGGCAGGCACTCTTGCCACTAGGCCATATCCCCAGCCCTTGAATTTCTTTTTCTTTAAAAAATTTTTGGGAGGTTGGTCATTGGGCTTGAACACTGGACCTGGGTGGTGTACTTGAGCTCTTCAGTTCAAGGCTAGCACTCTACCACATGAATCAAAGCCTCAGTTCTGGTTTTCTAGTGGATAACTGGAGATAAGAGTTTCAAGGACTTTTCCTGCCCAGGCTGGCTTTGAACACAATCCTCAGATCTCAGCCTCCTGAGTAGCTAGGATTACACAAGTGCCCAGCTAGGTTCTTCAATTTATGATATATAGTATAGAGTATCGGTGGAAGGAATTTAAAATATACATAACCAAAAGTATATTTTCTATTTAGCCTCAAATACTATGGTTTAAGTTTCTGAATTTTAGAAAACCTCTTATTAATCATTTGAGAACTGACTAAATAGGCAAATGATAAATGGGAGATAACAAATAGGTATTGTACTCTTTAATAATGCACAACCTATAAGATTTTTTCATAGCAACTTTGACTACTGTTTCCTTCCTTTGTATAAGCCCTCCCTTGAAGTATGTATTGAATTTACTAACTTACTTCTAACTTCTAACTTCAATAGAGTATGGCAAAGGTGATAGAATGACATTTCCAAGAATAGATCTGTAACAGTCTTACACTCATTTTGTCATAATCCCTTGTCTCACTCTATGATTGACTAGCTTTGAGGGAATATACATCTTGAGCTTCTCTACAAGCTATGTGCCAAAAAAGAGAAAGACCACATCCTATGTTCAGGGAAAACTAAGGTCCTTGGTCTAACCATTCTGTAGCCATAGAAGTAAATCACTCCTTATAAATTCTTAAGATGATGGCATTAATAGATAGGTCACATCCTGAAAATTTGTTGTAGATGTGAGCCAGAATATTAAGCAAATGAAATCAAATTGCTAACTTAAACATTCTGTGAACTAACAACTGTTTATTGTTTGAAACTTCTATTTGTGGGAATCATTCATTCTGCAGAATTAGATAGTACACATACGACCAGCAACAGACGTCTCCCTTCCTCAACTGACATGATCCAAGTTCTACCATTTGTGTGTATTCACTTACTGACTGTGGCTAGTTACATTTAAGAAAGTAGATGAGTATAGAGAAAAAGAATACAAGAAATTAAGAGCATCCAGGCCTTAAAAATTTCCCAAGAGAAGGTGTCTGCCTACCTAGGAAGGAGTCAAGTAAGACAATTGAAAAAGAAAACTGCATGATTGTGCATTCTCCTGCCATGGCCATTCTCTTCTGGCATCACATAATGAAAAGCGTCTACAGTTTCCACATGAGCTATATGATTACGTTTGAGACAGACGAAAGAGGCAGAAAGAAAAGATGTGGATGACCTCTTCACACAAAGATTCAGCGCTGTCCAACTCAGCCCATTTTCTCTGGTACATTTCTCACTGTATGTACATACCCCATTGAGCATTTATCCATGTGCCCATTGTTTTCATTTTGTATTTTGTAGAATATCTCATAATCACAATAGATGAAATATAAAATTCCTCACTGTTCAGGTAATGTAGCAAGTGGTTTTTGAACAATAATTTCTCTTAACTCTGCATGATCCTTCTGAGGCCTAATTGTTTTTCAGAGATCTTGATTTTTGCTATCCTACACAAAGTCCAGATCGACGTATCTTTAACAATCACTATAAATTATAATAATATCCCTTCAATTCTTATGATTGTTATTTGACATCATAAGTGTAAAATATTGATATGATACATACCCTTTTAAAGGTAAGTATGATTAGTTCACATATTCAATTGTTAGCATTTACTTAACATTTGCAAAAGGCAATAAGGTGCATGTGTTCTGACTTATAATAGGTCTGTTCAGTCAAATAGTTGAAGGATTGTTTGTGGGTGGCTGACTACAAATATCTGGAAGGAAATAGGTGTGTGCAAGAGAAATTCAGTGCCAGAACATTATATCCAACTAGAAACTACATAATATTCATTATATATAATTATATAGACAGTCATATATGGTTCTACATAGTTATATATGCCCACATATATATACATATATATCATAGCTACTTTCTAAATATTATGTGCACTTATCTATTTTTCAAATAAATAATTCAATTTCACTTTACAAATATCAACCAAGATGTTACACAAGGTCAAGAAATGGTCCAGACTTCTCAAGCAATACTTATGTGAATAAGCTCAACATTCTTCATCATAAATGTAGTTTAACAAAAAGATTTTAAAAGTTGGTCTGTAATAGATGAAGAAAAGTCTGAGCCATATGACTTTATGTGGCATTTTAAAAAAGCAGAATCATTTACATTTTTCCAGTTTGTTCTCTGAACACACTTTAAATACATTCAGGAAAATTTTCTTCTTCCTAATCTTTATTATACTGCCCCCACATTCCATCCATTGTATTTCTTCTGCGTCAGTACATATGATAAACATCACATACTACTTCTCAGAAGTAATTTCCTATATAGTCAAGAGTGAGGGAAGCCAAGGTAGAAAATGCTGATCTTCTGTCGGCACCAGCACAAGGCTGGAGGGTTATTGAGACATTTAAATATCACTCTGAGATGACTGAGAGACTGCAAGCAGCTGCACACAAATTGCATTTGAAAATAGATACTTTGCAAATTCTCATCTCAATGAAAGTTTAAATTACCAAAAGCAGTCTGACCGGTTATCTTTGACTAAAGTGATATACAATTTGCATATAGACTTCATTTCTTTTTTCTAATTATGCTGAATAAAACACATTCATTTTGTCTGTGATTATAGGCCAACCCTGCCAAACACCTGTGACTGCCACCAATCCTAATTTGATATTTATTTACTTCAAAGCAATTTTATTATCTAAATGATTTGAGTCATCAAAGGCTTTAATTAGTGACAGTCAATTCGATAGGGTTAGCTTCCATGTTCTTTGGTAGGAGTTTCTGATTTTCTCTTTCCTTTTTCAGGCCTACCTTGCTGTAAGATGCCATATGATCCTGTTATTAAAGGCACTGGAAATCGCATTCGATTTTAATTAGAACTAGAGTTAGATAATATTAGGAAGTCATGGTTGACAGCTACAATCTAAAGAATTCCACATACATTTTTTAACCCTTGTTGAGACTTGATCTTCTGAACAAATTTACCTTGCATATACTTCCAAGTGTTTTAGAGAAAAGGACATTTTTTTTTTAAGGATCTGAGGCCTTGCTAGAGAAAGAAGATGCTATAGATTATGTCTGAGGCCCTGAGAGGGAAAACACTTCCCTGACAATTTCTGGTATTATTTAGAGTTGAGATCCCTAAATAAATGGAGAGGGTGAATGAGAAGCTTCACCCCTTATTAGGAAGTCTTCGAGTCCTCATTGTTGCATTGATTATCCGCCTTTCCTCATGTAGCAGGTAGCATTTCACTGAATGTTAGTAGTCTCTGATGTTTTTAGTGCAGCTTCTAAAGAATTTGTCACAGTTTCTCAGAGAGTCCTTTTGGGGAACTCCTGGGAGTTCTTGAGTTCCTTTCATAGTCCTTTTACAGATGGGCACATGAATTTTTATTTCCATAATAGTCATAAATATATCTGCCCTTTTCCTCTTCATCTCTTAAGAGTGTATTGTGGTGTATTTCAAAGGCAACACCCGTATAACAATTGCTATGGTCTAAATATCCCCAATAACAAAGGATTTAAAATATCTTATGAATTGTCACAAGATTCTTAAGCCTGAAGAGAAACCTGAAGGTTGAGGTCACAGTCATCTAGATCAGTCTGACCTAGCACAGCTGGCTCCCTGGCACCTTAAACACAATAAATAAGTTTAGTAAAAAGACTGTTCAGCATCTCACAATTTTTTGTGTTATAAGTAAACACTAATGAATAAATAACAACCATTGTTCTTAACCAATGTGCCTATGAAAGTCCATTTGCTGTAGCCCTGTCTGGTTGTTTTCCATCTATAAAAAAGTACATCTTTTTGATATTTTTTTCAGCACATATCATAGGGAACTGGTTACAGGTGTTTGCATGGCTGACACTCCTAATTTTGGCTCCCACAATCATTTTGTATTCACATTTGGTGTGCCTTAACTTGCATTCCCAAAACTCAGGTGAAAATTTATTTATTGTAGTTACAGTATTAAGATGCAAGATTTTGGGGGCTGGGAATATGGCCTACTGGCAAGAGTGCCTGCCTTATATACATGAAGACCTGGGTTCGATTCCCCAGCACCACATATATAGGAAATGGCCAGAAGTGGCGCTGTGGCTCGAGTGGCAGAGTGCTAGCCTTGAGCAAAAAAAAAGAAACCAGGGACAGTGCTCAGGCCCTGAGTCCAAGGCCCAGGACTGCCAAAAAAAAAAAAAAAAAACCAAGATTTTAAAGAGGCAATGTTGTTGAAAATTGGATTATGCTGATATTATAGGATCAGGTTAGTTATGATCAACTAAATTCCCAATGAAAAGACCAGTTTTCATCAGGGGAACCTATCTTGATTTGGAACATGTTGACTTTTCTTTCTGGTATATTATAGCATTGTACAATGGCACTCCCAAGATGCCAGCACCATACTCTAAGTCTTCCCAGAACTCTTAACTCTAAGCCAGAAAACTTGTATTGTTTACAAATAACCCAGGTAATCTGTTATTAAGGCAGAATATGGCAAAAACCAACCAAGTGATTGCAAGAGACAATGTGAAATTCCAGCTGTCTTCTCTTTAGCCTAGTATTAGATACTTCCAGTAAATGTTTTTAAAACTCTCTCTTTGTATATAGATGCCATAGAAATTTTTTCCTAAAAGTACGTCATCCATAGGACGTTAAGGGTTTATTATTTTAAAATGAGTGAATCTATTGGACATGTATTTATGCATGTCATTATTTATTTGCAATACTGGGGATCAAATTTAGGACCTTGCATATGCAGGGCACTTTCAATACCATTGAGCTACATCCCCAACTATTAAAAGTGTTATTGAAATAACTTAGGCTTTCTAATATGGCCAGTATTAATAGATGTGATCTACGTAAACCAAAGAATTTTTCTTCTTTAAATTATTATTTTCTTTGGGTGATACTGTGACTTGAACCCAGAGCCTTCTGCCTGTTAGATAGGCACACTACTATTCAAGCTATACTTTTCAGCACTTTTTACATAACTTTTCAAATAGGATATGGAATTTATGAGTGGCTGGCCTAGACCAGAGTCCTCCTATTTATTTATTTATTTTTCTTATTTATTGTCAAAGTGATGTACAAAGAGGTTTTAGTTTTCATACATTAGGCCTTGCGAGTCCTCTTATTTATACTTAGTGAGATATTGGGATAAAAGTTGTAAGACATCTTGCCTAGTTTCTTTTGTTAAGGTGGGGATTTTGTGAACTTTTTCTTAGACTGGCCTCAAATGGCAATCCTCCAATTACTATAGCACTTATTATATAATATTATATTAGTTAAATTAATATTATATAATAACAGGTGTGGGCAATCTTACCCAGTTTGCATTCTTTTTGATACTCCTTTTATCACTTATGTATTCTTTAGCAAAATATGTAGTAAAGCCCTTCTTTTTGCAGTCCTCACTCCACATTTGATAACAGCAATGTCTTTCCATTCTAAAGTAACTAGACTATTAGAAATCTTCATGTAAGAAAAAAAAGATAATTGATATGCTCTGTTACTAAGGTAGTACAGGTGATTAATTATAGCACACCACTTAGGAGAATGTGGCAGGGCATTGCTGGACAATGTCTGTCTAACATGATGTCATCGAGATTCACCTCTGTCTCTACCTTTGTCTCCATGAGCCTCTCTTTCCCACCTCTAAGCCAGGATACATAACGCAGGGCCCTTTGCAAAGGTTACTGTACCTCATGTGTGGCTCCACCCAACAGCCTTTGGGAAGTACTTGGTGCATTATATCCTACAAAGCAATCTTTTTAGGAAGCAAAGACAATACTCTTGGAATGGTGGGCTAGGCTAGGAGAGTGAAGGTTTATATTCCCACTGTAGGCAAAGCGGATTGTCCTAGTGGTCACTAAATCCATCTTAATGCCCACATGGTTAAATCACCTTGGAAATGGAAGAGAAAAAGGAAAAGATTGCAATGTGTATGCCATTTGCCATGGCTGTCAGGCAGATGGGCTGTGGCTTCTACCGCCAGCCATTGCCAAATCAATGAAATGCTGTTTCTGCCCACTCTGAGGTATCACTTGTCATGGGGATCTCTTGTTGTGTGCTTCAGAACAGAGTTAACATGAACACAATGTGACACTCAATTAACCACACGTGTCAATCAGGAGAAACCCAATGGTTTCTACTTTGTCAGCAGCCTGGCTGACTGTGTGGGTGGGAGACAAAGCCCTTTCATTACTGGCACTTCCTAGAGGCCTTTTCTTTCCAGGCATTGCCCAGATCAATTTTGTAGAACTGAACTAATGTTCCAGTACAGAAATCTAAAAGGTGAGCCACGGGGTTGCATTTATCTTCTCTGCTGTTCACATTGCTCAGGCCAAAATTCAGTCGTGAGAGTGGTTCAGAAAATAACTTCTCTCTTCCCTGTCTTCTGCCTTGAACTCATATTTTTGACTAATTAAATGGAGTATAATAATGATGTTGAATGTAGGACTATTGATTGAAGTAATTTGCCGCTATCAACTGCTCAGTGCATTTACTTCTGGTCTAGACTGGATGGATGCTAAGTAGATAAAATCTGAAAACAGATAATTTTTGAACATTTTATTTTTTTAATCTCTTAGTTTCCAGGAGCAGTAAAGAAACCTAGACTCCAATGCCTAGTCTCTAAGTTGGTCAAATTAATTATTTTTATTAGTTGAATGAATGAAACATTACACATTTTACAAAAACAAGATAGGGCTTATACTACATTTTTACATGAAAGATCTTAGATGTTGTGAAAACAGATTATTTCACACTTTCTATTTACTTTTTAGTTCTATGCATATTCAGTACTTTAAAGCTCCTTGCTTTCTCTTTTGCTCCTAATTTCACCCTTATTTCATACTTAACTTCCCAAAATATGTCTGAAGTGTTAGTCCATCTTACACTTATTCAAAGATTACAATCCAAATTTATAACAATGCAAAAGCAGTGGTAAAAGGCTATAACTTTTGTGAAATGGAAGGGAAAGCAGCTCTCCAGAAAAAAGTTAGTCAAGGTCACTGGAAATAGTATAAGTTCAGGCATTTATAATGTAGTTGTACCCCAGCCTCTGAATCTATGTTAAGATCAAGGCTGATGGTTGCAAATCCATCTACTCTACTAATTACTACGTTATATTGACTCAGACAAGTTAATTAAACTTGATGTGTCACAATTTTCTTATGATAAATGAGAAACTGATTTACAGAAATCTCATAATTTTATGTAAGTGAATGCAGGCAAGACATGACAGCAGAAGTATCCTTGTAACGACAAGAAGGCTTATGAAATTATGCTAGTTTATTCTTTCTGAAATAATCTGACATCCAGGAACTACTTTCAGAAACTTATGGACTCAAATTTTGTTGCTCAATATTTTTCAGTGTATGAATGCTTTATTTGAGATGGATGCATTTCCCTTTGTAAAGTGTATCCAATGCTAGCAGTTGTGTTTTGTTTTTAGAATACTCCACACAAATCTACAGGTTATTTCATGTGATGTGCTTTCAGTCACTTGACTTTAATGATCTTGTCATCACTAGACTTTATTTGTGTGAACTATTCATTGACATATTTGACTTTGAGTTCAGTATCTGAAAGCAGGCTTTTCAAGCTCATGTTAGAGCTCAATCACCTTTCAATGTGCAATGTTGGGAAAGTCTGTTCTATTTAAACTTGGCAATGCCACCATCTCCTCATCTATAAAATGAGATACTGTTCACCAATATGGATAATATTAGCCTGGACAACACAATGAGATTCTGTTTCGCCTTCATGACACATCTCTAACAAAATTATCACAATCAAGGCAGTCCAAGAACCAATGAATTGAAGAATTCTCCCGTGTCTTCTCCCTAAGTCCTGGAGAGTGGTAGAGAGTAATAAGCTTTGAGATGGCTTGTCTGCGAGTCCAGGAACAAGAGGGAGTTGCAATTTGGAAGTGCATAGGATGCTTTGTTATACAACTTGCTTTAAATCAGTTGTAAGAGTCTATGGAAGTAAGGGTAGGCAGGCAGCCAGCAAGACCAACAAAAGTTTGAGCTGTTGTAAGGGAGGCTATAGCCAAGAACCCAGAGGTGCGGAAGCTTGCAGGGAACTGGGTGGGGAAAAAGAAAGTTGGATACCCAAAGAGTCAGAGACAGATGTCCTAGGTCTGTGGCTGTGGGTCCCAACATGTATGAGGACACATAGTCCAGCTATGGCAGCTGGAAATAATCCAACAGAGCCTGGCAATAGGTATAAGCCATCATCACACCTGCGCAGCTAAGCAGACTTGGGATTCCCTGTTGAGGGAAACAACAGAGATAACCAATCATCAGTTTGAGTTATGAAGTCTTTTGCTCATAGAAGGTTTTCTGAGGGAAGCTGAGCCCTCAAACCTAGGCCTAAAACAGATTTTTCTCTCTTCAGAGAAAGATACACACACACACACACACAAAAAAAAATAAAAAACAATAGACATACAGAGGGACAATCATTAATTTATGTTTTCTCCAAAAAAAAAAAAACCTAACCAACCCTCCCCTCCATAAATAGTCACAGAAGCTATCATAAAGAATCTTAAATATAATAAATATTCTATAGTGGTAAGGTCCTATTTCAAAAATATACTAGGTAAGAACATAGGCAATTCAAATGAAGTAGGAATTGACAAATATATTAAAATTTCATATAAACAGTAGGTAAAAACAGTTCAGGATTCAAGAACATTTTTGTGCTATCTGTAATTTTTCTAAACATCTGCAATTACTTTAGAATGAAAATTGGGGAAAACTATGTAGACTAGTACCTAAAGACAGTTAAACATCAGCATTAAAAGTTGAAATATTTGGGACCAGAAGGATTTGTTATTGAATATTTATGGAGTCTTACCAGTTGAGAAACTTTAGTCAACAAACCTCAAACCATAAATTCTCCCAAATCTGCCATTCACAAACATTCATATTTTAAAGCATTTTGCATTTTCAGATTTGGGCATTGGAAATGGTCAGCTCATAATATTGTGACTCCTGAATTTATGTAATATAAGTTTCTATTTAGGAAGAGTAAGTCTTAGGAAGCATGTGCAGAAGGGATTGGAAATAGAAGAACTTGTGAAATGTGGACATCTTCTCATGCTATTATGCAAGATTCCAGGTGTTTGTATTGAAGCTCTTCGAAAGATCATGTAGGATAGTGTCCTAGATTCCCTGAGAAAATGCAGCTAATTCATAAGCCTTTTCAAAAATGTCACTGACTATACTTTACATAAATCAAAATTTATAATTCTGATTTTAAAATAGGATGATGCAGTGATGCAATATTTTTATTAATGAACCAGTGTGAATTTTTGGCACAAAGCTGTGTTTAAAATTAATGAGTGGAATTATATATATATATATATATATATATATATATATATATATATATTTGTAAATGATGGACATTTGCTTGGCTGTAAGCTTCCTGCCATTGAATAGTTGGCTGCATTTAATGAGCCAGTATTATTCCCAATTAGTTCCATAAAACTCAGGTCTCATCTCGAGGGTTCTTGTAAGACACACAAGCTGCTTGATGGCCATGCCCTATGTCATTTGATGCTCTTCAATGAAATTGCTACACCTGGTAGAATCTGACTAGGCAGATACACATCTGTACAGCCTGTGCAAAAATTCCCATGCTTTTTCTCCACTGTGCGTATCTTGATGCCTAGCTTGTACTAATGGGCAACAACAAACCCATGCACATTCCTTCTGAATTGATTTCATCTTCACCCAGTGAAACCAAACAACCCATAAGCAGAAAAGCTATAAAATTAGATAATTGCTGTCTAGTTATTTTCAGTACAAGTAGTTCTCCGTTGACATTTAATTTATATTTTCAAATTTGGAAATATTTACTACATCACAAACAGGCAGAGCCATGATGTCTTTCAGCCGTAAACACAATAGGAATCATGTAGCTTTGACAATTTTCTCAAAGATGCTGACAAGGTAAGTTTTTCACCAGAGAATGTGAGTGTGCACAATCCTCTGTCCCCATCACTCTAAACAAAGATGCTTGCAACTCCTCATCAGGTCGATACCTCACCCCAAACAGATTCTAATATTGTAAATAAGATTAAGAAATCAGAACACAGACAGCCACAAGTGCCCAGTTCACTGGTATACGATTACTTCAATGTATCTTAGTCTGTCTTTAATTATATTAGTGTATCACCAATTATATATTTTCTTTAGTATGAAAAATATATTTTAAAGTATGCATCTTCTCCAGCATAGACACATGTATATCACATTAACCATGGACACACTCGGTTGCTTCTATTTATAAAATCAAGCTACCGTCAATGGATGATTTTTTAAAGTATTAGACAGAAATTTCGAACAGGTTTGGAATCTATGAACACTAGTATATAAGCAGTACAGTCAGGCTTCCATATTCATAGTTTCCACATGTGCAACCACATCCCAGCAATACATTTTTAAAATTCTAGAATAAACCCACGTGAGCGAAGTGATGGGCATTCATACCTGGCTTGTTGCTACTGACATTTCATAGTCTCTTTTCAGTACTTATTGCTTGAGTTCTGTTTTCCTCAGGTCTGATTCGTGTAGTTATACTGAGCATTTAAAGACTTTTATTCTAACCATGATTCCCTAATAATAGACTAAACAATACTCAATAAACATTAGATTCCCTAAAATGCAATGTTTACATTTGATTTACATGCTTTTAAGTAATATAGGTTGGGTTCATAGAGTAGTATAAGCACAAATATTTCATTGGTTTATATAAGAGAAGAATAGTTGTGGATGTTGGTATTCAAGAGGTTCCTAAAAATTATTCCGACAGATATAGGCTGACCAACATCTGTACTCGATATCATAAACATTCCATTATTTTTAAGCTATGATGATGCTTCTGAAGGAAAATGAGGAAGGGTTGCATTATAAGAAAAGGTATATTCCCATTCATTTCCGAAGTTAGTGATTAGAAAAGAAAATATTATATATTTCCAGAACAAGTCATCGACACCTCACCTATGATAGTATTTTTTTAAATTTTTGGTTATGATAAATGAATGATAACTTAGTCCTCCTCAAATAATAGTTCTCTTGGTATTCTGCCCCAATTTCTCATAGACTCAGAGCCACTCACACATTTATTCTACAACATTTTCCTTCAGTTGTGGGGCGCACAAGATGGCATGGCTCTTTTGCTGTCCTTAAGGAGGAGTGCATATGTATAAAGGGAAATTATTTTGAATATGCACAAAATTAACTTGTTTATTTTTGGAAATCTTTCTTCATAAAGTGATATTTAATCCATAACAGAAAGGGTAAGAAGGAGTTATATGAGAAGAAAGAAGAGGAAAGAAGCATTTTAGGGAGAGGTAATAGTGTATAGGCACACTGCTTTTGTAGAGAGTACTCAGTGTATGTGTACTGAATAAAATTTTGAATGAATAACAAGAATATAATGTTTCTCTTCTGTGAAAAAAATGGTGTTTCAAGGATGGTTTGTAAAAGATCAGGTTGATGATGCTAATGGCAAGTAATGGTATTGAAAAGGAACATCAACTCTATAAGACAAACTGTCCTTTGAAAGCACAAGGCTAGCTTTAAATTGAATCATGACTCTTCTCACCTAAACGTAACACTTTTATTGGCTCCAGGAGGAACCTTTTGCTCAAAAACATTACCTCTGAAAGTCCAACATTACAGATTTATGTGTATGTCTTAAGAAGCTCGAGTTTTTAAATGTCAGTACTACTTGAGGTTAAGCAGAGCTATAATTCATCTATGGCTTGGTGTGGAATCCTCTAATACAGATGCTTTCTTTCTCTTTATGGCCTAATGAAACTAATTATGACTGGTAAATGGGATCTCCCAGAGGAGGGGAAATGGAAAGGTCACCCTTTTTGCATTATCAGAGAAGGGATCTGAGTAAAGTAGAAGCAGGCCGGATGGGGCCACCCAGTGCTGACAGCAAGGAGCTGAGGTACATATATCCATGAGCCCAAAATTCTCAATAGATCTCAAAGAAACACAGGTTCAGTAGTGTATTTATTCTGTTTTCAAATACTGTTATCCTTCCAGTATTTTGAAGTAAATGATTTCCTTATAATTTGAAAAAATCAGTATCATGTTTAGCTCTGCTCTTTTCAGTAATGAAGTTGCTTAGTTATACTACCAATATTCTCTTTCACAGTAGCTAATGCCTATAAAAATTACTGGCAATGTAGTAGCCAATCATGTAAAACATAGACTTTACTTCCAGTTTGTTTGCTTACTTACAGAGAGTTATGAGTAACTGAGCAGGGAAGGATGAGTCGAGCAGGCCACAGCATGAAAATAAGTTGAATTAATGAATAATCCTAATGAAAGGTATATTGCCTTGATATTTGGACAAGCCAGACTTCGAATCTTGGACTTTGAAAGTACTAGTCACTAAGTTCTATGAACCTTGTCTTTCCCACTAGGTAAACTTCATTAATACCTAATTTTTTAATGTCTGCTTTCGGGAATAAATGAGGTATGTACCACAGTTTCTTGTATTTATCAGGTAAGCAGGTATTCATAACAAATACACTTGATATTGTGCATGTTCATTTTCATTACTATGATGAAACAACCAAGACTAGATAAATTTATAAAGCAGAAGCTTTATTGAGCTCACAATTCTGCAGTCGCAGAGGCTTCGTGCTGACAGCAGCTCAGATTAGTGAGAACACTTGGTGGATACCATCACAATAGCAGGAATGCCTGTGAGATGGAGGGGTTACAAGGTGAGCACAAGAAATCAGAGTTTAAGGAAGGCATGGTTACCACTCACTGTTGCAATAACTAAGAGGCTCATAAAAATGACATCAATCATTTCTAAGGGCACTTCTCCAAAGACCTAATGTCCTAATTCCTCTTAACATCACCACATTGGGGAACAACCTCCCAACATTTGAAACCTTGGGGAATAAACTGCATCTCAATCATAACAATATAGTAGTGTCATGATTCAAGTTGGCATTTGAGCCTGGGTTGCTTACAAGAGGAGATAAACAGAAAGATAATAAACCTGCCAAAGAAGGCATGGAAAATTACTAGTGATCCCTTTTAGAGTGTTTTTTTTAAATTGATCAGTAAGGCATTTACCAATTAAACTGTTTTCCATATATCAATTATTTTACTCTCCACAATTATTGAATGAAACAGATAAACAATTATCACAAACATTTCACGTCCAAGAAAACCAAGGCACAGAAACATATCAGGACTGAAGACACACAGCAATAATACTTTCAGCAATAATAAACATCAAAGCTAATATTTGAACTGAAGCAATTTGACTCTGTACATTGCCCAATAATAACTATATGATTTCAACAAACATATCTTTCTGCTGACTTTTATTAACATGAAATTGAGGGTATAATATTATCATTAATCACTTAGCAGATAATCTCACAGAAAACAAGAGAAGTTGATTAAAGGTTAAAATACTTGGAATTGTGATAGATTTTTGTTCAGAATAGGCATGGGTACCTGAAGCCTGCTTGATAATCAAACATATTTTGCAACAATATTTTAAGATCATTGATGTATGCTATCTCTTTATTTCATCCTTGTAATCAACCTTGTAACAACTATGAATTCAGTGTATATAATATGAACAGGGGATTGTCTTTGCAGATGGCTGAAAAATACTACACCTCTGCACATGTCTATTTACATGATGCTCAATTTAGTCCGTTTAAGGTTCTGTGGCTTTTAAATCATAGAACCTTATTTCTGATGCTACTAGAGTTTAAAAATCCAAAGATGAAGTCATCAGTCAATGTCTGAGGATGGGTTTCTGCTTTCCTCTAAATGGCACCATCTCGCTGTGTCTTCAAAAGTAGAAGGGCAGTTGAACTCGCTAATCCATGGACCGACTCAAGAGGGTCTGGTCCCATAGCCTAGTTTCCAAATACCTTAATTAACTAAACCATGCCATCACCTGAGCCTTAGCATTTCAGAAAGTCATGTATTGGGGAAGGGGCAAAAGTATATTGACAAATATGAGTAAGGTTTTTGTTATTTTACTTTTTAGCAACATTACAAAATCTGAGTTGTATTTTCTTATTAATCTTAATATTCTCAGTGGTGGGAGATTATCCTTTTCCTAGAAGTTTTGATTATATATCAAATTATTCAAATATGTATATACATGTGTGAATCAATCTCCTTCTGTCCCTCACTCTCTTTTAATACAAACATATTTAATATTTTTAAGTTGCTCCAGTATTTCTTGTCTGAAAAATGACTGGGAAAAGCTTCAGTAAAACTACTTATAGTCTTTCTGCATAATATGTATATAACTCATCAATTGTAATCATTCAAAAACATGTGGAGCCTAAGTATGGTGACAAAACACCTATAGGGGGAGCTACTCTGAAAAGGAAGACAGGAAGATGTGGTCTGAATCCAGAAATGGCAAAAAGTTGCAGACTCCCATATCAAAAAGAAGCCAGCCATGATGGGGCTCTCCTCTGCTGGCATATACTTACAAGGAAGAGGTAGAAAAATGAATGTCTGAGCCCAGTACCAAGCAAAACCACAAGATCCTATCTCAAGATGGCCCAAGCAAAGGAAATGGAATATTGCTCACATTTGGAGTGCCTTCCTACTAAGAACATTATCCCAAATTCAATCCCTAGTAACTCCAAGGAGAAAGAAACATCTTAAAATGAATATACAATTCTTTTCACAGTAGGCTTCTTTGTTTTTATATGTATACATATATAATATTTTAAGGGAATTCAAATCCTTCTGTTCCAAACATGATGGTTTTTCATTTTCTTTTCTTCTTCTAGCTGCTCCTTTCCTTTATTCTCTCTCTCTTTTCTCCTTCACCTTCTGTTTATCTTTGGCTTTCCTGACCTCCTCCATCTTACCTTTTTTCTTTTTCCTTCCTTTTGCTTTTTTTGCCTCCTTTAATCTTTGTTTCCTCTTTCCAGCAAGACTCATGCTCTTTTTTAAATGCCCACTACCTTTCTCTGTCATCAACGGTGAAGGCTTTCAACCGAATGACATGGCAACTAACTACCTGTCTCATTGTTTTGACTTTTTCTTTTAACAGTGATAGCCAACAAGTCCTATGCACTGACAGATGATAACTCCTGCCTGCATTTTGCAGTACACATAACTTTACTAACTGTCATGGAATGTTGACTAGACAAAAACGCTTACAGATATTGAAGAGCTGAGGTGATAATCCTTCTACTGGAAAAAAAAGAGAGAGCTCATTGAAAAGCATTCTTTAAGAATCCTTTTGTGTATGCATTATCTCATATTCATTGACTTTACATATTAGAAGGTTTTTCTGGTTTGCATGTGGCTGTATGTTTACAGTCACATGTAATATTTAAAAAAGTGATGATTTTGTTTTTTCTCTATAGATTTAATATGGAAAGTTTGTGGTATGTGTATATTTAATAAACCACAGCAAAGAGTACTGAATTTTCATGCATTCATTGGATATCTCCAAATTCCACTGTCCTTCTGACATGCCAAAACAATGAATCATATGCATTTTACTACAAACTGATATTAGTCATTTTCCAAACAGTATCGATGGTATATAGTGTACAAGAGCCAAAACTTGCTTAGAAATTTATTTCTTAAAGATTGCTTTTTACTCTGTATCAGATACATTCCTGGTACACATTGGTACTTGTTATAGAGAAATCAGATCTATGAGCTAAAACCCATAAATGCACCACAGCATCCACAATGAGTAGAGTTCTACAATAAAGGCAAGTGCATAACTTTCTTTTCTCTTATCCTTGCTACTGCTTTTGAAACAAGCAAATTAATTTCTTGTATAAGTAAATTACAAGCCTTTGGCATGAGTTATCATGATGGTTTAAATCTAGCAATACCAACTTGCATATCTTAAAGGTGCTACTAGTACTACTAAATTTCATTTGAATTATTATACCCATACCAATATACTAATTGAGAAAAGTCTGGCAATTCTCATGTAAACACACTACTTCAAGCTGGACTCTGGATTTCTTAGTCTTTGCTATTATGGAAGATACTTCAGCCAGGCTGCCAAGGTAATTGTCAGAATATTCTTGAGAGAGAAAGATGGCGCCAACATAATAGGGAGGCACCCAGAATCGCTACAACTGAATAGCGAGCTGGGAACTCCAATACTCAACATCCCATCAAGCACCCAGCAAAACCAGCAGCCAGAAGCAGTGGAGAAATGCAGGAAAACAAAAAGGAGCAAAAAAGAAGGACCGAAAACCTACACGGAGCCGGAGAATCTCTGGGGCACCCTCCCCCCACCAGCCGACCCTGGCGCAAACAGGGCCAGGCTGGGAAAGGGGAACCCGGATCGGCAGACAGGCTGCCAGGAGCGCAGAATTCATATAGCGGGAGACCCCACGGACACAAGGCAGAGTGCGAACCAAGACGCACACCGGCATTGACCAGAAGTTCGGGTCCACACCGGGTTTGGACACGGGAACCCAGCACGGCAGAAAGAGGGAACCGGGGAAGCCACCACGACACTTCGCCAACCCCTGAAGGACCAACGGCTGCGGGGGACACACACACAAAGCAGCAACAGTGAGTGCCCCATTACCCCCTCCCCCAACGGGAGACCAGCTATCAGAGACCCAAGCCCAACAAAGAAGCTAGGTCTCCCTCCCTCCCCCACCCCACCCCGAGGGAACAAAGAACCCCCAAATCAGGCGGGGAGCTCCCATCAGGAGCTGGGAAGCCAGTTTAGCAGGGGAAGGGCGGAGCAGCCCCAAGGCCCCACAGGTTCCTGAACTGGCAGAACCGGCCCCGCCCCCTTCCCAACAGGGGCCTGGGGACAGCCGGCAGGGCAAGCCCCACCCGAGGCACCTGGAGCTCGCAGACTCTTACAACTAAAATCACAGGTGCTGGTGGGCAATACCAGCCCAGCAGGGACACCTGGGCCTGATCACATTCCCCCCTCGCAGCGGAGGCTAGGTCTGAGGGTGCCAAGCCACACCCAGACAGCCGATCCCACTGGGCCCCACACATACCGCCCCCACCAACGGACTCATGGGAGGGCACAAACACAACCCAACAACCCAGGGCTCACTCTGGGAGGCATATCTTGCTCAAGTGCCTGTTGTAGTGGATGCACAGTGCACAGGAGGGCGGGGCCCCCGGTGACAGCACCCGCTCTGGTGGGCAGGGCCACAGCGGCAGCACCTGCTGCCGTAGACATGCCTACACAGGAGGGAGGGAAGATCTACACAGACCTCCAGATGTGCAAATCACAAAGAAACATAATTCAGTTCATTAAAGGGCAAGCCAACTCGCCAGCTCCGAAAAGCAGCACGACTGAAGAGGAGATGGAGACTAAAAAAGCAAATGAGGCCGTGTTAACAGGAATGATCGAAAGCGTCAGAAATGAAATCAGAAAACAATTCCAGGAGTTTAGAGCAGAAATCTGGAAGGACACCCAGGAAGCCAAGAAAGAAATGGAAGCAAAAATGGATACAATGCAAGCCTCGTTTAAAGAAATGGAAGCAAAAATGGATACAATACAAGCCTCGTTTAAAGAAATGGACGCAAAAATGGATACAATGCAAGCCTTCTTTAAAGAAAATCTCCACATCCTGAGAATTGAAATGCATTAAAAAATAGATTTAAAATACAACTCTTTAAAGGAAGAAATCTCCACGATCAGAGCTGATATGACAACCATAAATAGCTCTCTGACATCCATAAACTCCGCAATTGAAACCATAACACAAAGAGTGGACCATATAGAATCTAGAATCTCTCGCCTGGATGATGAAGCAGCCGACAACAACCAGAAAATGACCACACTCCAAGAAAAGGTGAAGCTTCAGGGAAGACTAATCCAGGAACTAATGGACAAAGACTAGAGATATAATCTGTGCCTAATTGGAATAGAAGAAGGAGCCGAATACCGGAGCACAGAGCTTCATCATGTTCTCAATAAAGTTATTGCAGAAAACTTCCCCAATCTCACAGAGAACCCCATCCAGGTAACTGAAGCCTATAGGACACCTGGAAGGCCAGACCCCAGGAAAGCCACCCCAAGACACATAATATTCAAGACTACAGACCTCAAGATTAAAGAGCAAATTCTGAATTCAGCCAAAGCAAAGAAGGAAACTTTCGTCAATGGGAAGAGGATTCGAATAACATCCGACTTATCCACACAAACTTACCAAGCTCGAAGTGAGTGGAAGAACACCATCCAAGTACTTCAGAATAACAATTTACAACCTCGGATCAAATATCCAGCGAAATTGGAGTTCACATTCGAAGGGAAAACCAGATCTTTCCACATCAAAGAGGAGCTAAAGGAGTATATGAATAAAAAAACAGCCCTACAGCGAATTTTAAGAGGGGAACCCCACCCAACAGAGTTCATAAAAGACACACAGAAAGAATCAGAAAGAAACTTCAATAGCCAAAGTCCAGCAGAAAGAGCAGCTCACTAAAGACAAGAAAAAAAAAAAAGAGGAAAAAACAGCACAACAAGAAAATGGAAGGAGAAAAAACACCCTTATCCTTGATCTCTTTAAATATAAATGGTTTAAACTCCCCGATAAAGAGGAGCAGACTGGCATAATGGATTCGTAAACAAAAAGTTGACATCTGCTGTCTACAAGAGACCCACCTTACAGCAAGGGACAAAAATAGGCTTCAAATGAAAGGATGGAGCAAGATCTACCAAGCAAATGCACCCACCAAAATGGCAGGTTTAGCCATTCTGATTTCAGACAAGCTGGACTTCTCATTAAAGTCAACTCAAAAAGACAAAGAAGGACACTACATATTAATACAAGAAAACATCCAGAATCAAGAAATCACGGTGATAAATGTATACTCACCGAACAAAACAGACCCTATATATGTCAAACAAATTCTCAAAGAATTACAGAACAAGATAGACGCAAACACAATCATAGTGGGTAACTTTAATACTCCTCTCTCTCCAAGAGACAGATCCAACACCCAGAGGATTAATAAGGGAGCTAAGGACCTAAATAACACCATTTCCCAAATGGATCTAACAGACCTATATAGAACCTTCCACCCTACAGAGACCCAATACACCTTCTTTTCAGCAGCCCATGGATCATATTCCAAAATAGACAATGTCATTGCCCACACAAAGAACCTCAGCAAATACAAAAGTATTGATGTCATCCCATGTATTATATCTGATCACAGTGGATTAAAGGTAACCCTCAACAACAAAGGATACCACAGAGGCTATATACACTCTTGGAGGCTAAACCCCACGCTGCTATCCAACACTTGGGCCACAGACCAAATTAAAGATGAAATCAACGAATTCATAAGCCACAATGACAAAGAAAACACATCACAAAAAAACCTATGGGACACAGCTAAGGCAGTACTGAGGGGCAAGATCATTGCACTCAGAACCCACATTAAAAGAATGGAAGCAGAGCAGGTGAATAACCTCACGATGAAACTAAAACAACTGGAGAAACAAGAAATGACAGAATCTAAAACGACTAGGTGGGGAGAGATCACAAAGATTAAAGAAGAGATAAATCTAATTGAAAAGAGAAAGACCATTCAACAAATAAATAAGACTAAAAGCTGGTTCTTTGAGAAAATAAACAAAATTGACAGACCCCTTGCAAGACTTACAAAAAAAAGAAGAGAAGAGACTCATATACGTAAAATCAGGGACTCCACCAGAAAAATTACAACAAGTACACACGATATTCAAACAATCATAAGAAGCTATTTCCAAAACCTCTACTCAGCAAAAAACAATAATTTTACAGAAATGGATCAATTCTTAGAGAAGTACAAACTGCCCAAACTGAACCAAGAAGAAATAAATCAACTAAATAAACCAATAACTTATGGTCAGATACAGGAGGTAATCAAGAACCTCCCTACTACGAAAAGCCCAGGCCCAGATGGATTCACCAACAAATTCTACAAAACCTTAAGTGAGGAGCTAATACCAATACTCCTCAAACTCTTCCGCAAAATAGAAACAGAGGGAGAACTCCCAAACTCATTCTACGAAGCTAATATCATACTCATTCCCAAACCAGGCAAAGACCCAACAAAAAAAGAGAACTACAGACCAATATCACTAATGAACACAGATGCAAAGCTCCTCAATAAAATATTAGCTAACAGGATCCAGAAACTGATCAAGAAAATCATACATCATGACCAAGTAGGCTTCATCCCTCAGTCACAAGGATGGTTCAACATCTGTAAATCAATCAACGTAATTCACCACATAAACAGATCTAAAATTAAGAATTACATTGTTATCTCAGTCGATGCCCAAAAAGCCTTTGACAAAATACAACATCCATACCTATTAAAAGCTTTGGAGAGAACAGGAATAGGTGGAACATTCCTCAAAACAATAAAAGCCATATACAACAGACCAACTGCTAATACCATATTAAATGAAGATAAACTTAAATCATTCCCCCTAAACTCACGAACAAGACAAGGATGCCCACTCTCCCCACTTCTGTTCAACATAGTGCGGGAATCCCTAGCCATAGCAATAAGGCAAGAGGAGGACATCAAAGGGATCCACATCGGCAAGGAAGAAATCAAGTTATCCCTATTTGCAGACGACATGATCTTATATCTGAAGGACCCCAAAAACTCATAACCCAAACTCCTACACCTAATAAACCAACTTGGCAAAGTAGCAGGATACAAAATCAATCCACAAAAGTCAGCAGCTTTTCTGTATACCATCAATGTACAAACAGAAAAGGAAATTATGGAAACAATTCCATTTACAGTAGCAAAAATAAATAAATAAAGTACCTAGGGATCAACCTAACCAAGGATGTGGCGGACCTATTTAATGAGAACTATAAAGATCTAATAAGGGAAATCAAAGAAGACACAAGGAGATGGAAAGACCTCCCATGCTCATGGGTAGGCAGAACCAATATTGTGAAAATGGCCATATTGCCCAAATTGTTATACAAATTCAATGCAATCCCTATCAAAATCCCAGTCACATTCTTCACTGAAATAGAGAAACCAATCCATAAATTCATATGGAACAGCAAAAAAACTAGAATAGCCAAAGCAATTCTAGGCAGAAAAAGCAGTGCAGGAGGTATCACAATACCAGACTTCAAGCTTTACTACAAGGCCATCTTATCAAAAACAGCATGGTATTGGTATAAAAACAGATCGAAGACCAATGGATTAGAATTGAAGACCCAGAAATAAAACCGCACTCTTACAGCCAACTGATATTCGACAAAGGAGCTAAAGACATACAATGGAATAAACATAGCCTCTTCAACTACTGGTGCTGGGAGAACTGGGCAGCCATATGCAGAAAACTCAAAGTAGACCCAAGCCTATCACCATGCACCAAGATCAATTCAAAATGGATCAAGGACCTCAATATCAGACCTGAATCCTTGAAACTACTGAAGGACAGAATAGGAATGACGCTAGAACATTTATAGGCACAGGAAGGAACTTCCTGAATAGAGTCCCAGGGGCACAACAAATAGGGGAAAGACTTGACAAATGGGACTACTACAAATTAAAATGTTTCTGCACAGCTAAGGTCATAACCACCAAAATAGAAAGACAGCCAACGATATGGGAAAGGATATTTACCAGCACAGCAACAGACAAAGGCCTGATATCGTTCATCTACAGAGAACTCAAAAAACTAAGCCCCTCCAAGCCCAATAAACCTATTAGGAAATGGGCAAAAGAGCTAAAGAGAGACTTCACAAGAGAAGATATAAAAATGGCAAAGAAACACATGAGGAAATGCTCAACA
Organism: Perognathus longimembris pacificus; assembly: GCF_023159225.1. Taxonomy (NCBI): domain Eukaryota; kingdom Metazoa; phylum Chordata; class Mammalia; order Rodentia; family Heteromyidae; genus Perognathus; species Perognathus longimembris. The sequence continues at coordinate 47,840,075 of NC_063174.1, read as the reverse complement.
TCCCTGCTAGTAAAGGAAATGCAAATAAAAACAACCCTGAGATACCACCTCACCCCAGTTAGAATGGCCTATACTCTGAACTCAGGAAACAACAAATGCTGGAGGGGCTGTGGGGAAAGAGGAACCCTTCTCCATTGTTGGTGGGAGTGCAAATTAGTACAACCACTTTGGAGAACAGTATGGAGGTTTCTCAAAAAGCTCAATATAGACCTACCCTATGACCCAGCCATACCACTCCTAGGCATCTACCCTAAACAGCAAAACCCAAGATATCAAAAAGACATTTGTACTTCCATGTTTATCGTGGCACAATTCACAATAGCCAAAATATGGAAACAACCCAGATGCCCCTCCACAGACGAATGGATCCAAAAAATATGGTACTTATACACAATGGAATACTACATAGCAATTAGGAATGGTGAAATATTGTTGTTCGCAGGGAAATGGTCAGAACTCGAACAAATAATGTTGAGCGAGACAAGCCTAGAACACAGAAAACAAAGGGGCATGATCTCCCTGATATATGACTCTTAACAAAGGGAGACAGAGAGACAGTAGAGACCAAGTCTGTGAATACTGTATATGTTCTTGATACATTGTATATTGTATATATGTCTACCTGACCTAGAGTAGGGATAGAAAAACAGGACGTAAGATATCACAAGAAATGTACACACTGCCCTACTATGTAACTGTACCCTTTTTGCACAACACCTTGTAAAAAAATTTATGTTCAATTAATAAACAAATAAAATAAAAAAAGAAAGTAGAATAAAAATAATATTTTTGCAAAAACATATGTCAATATGGAACATTTAGGACAATGAAATGAAGTATTTCACACCCAGATGTAAAAGTGGATGTTCATATGTTGATATTTAAGAAATTTGCAGGTAAATGTATGGTTTCTCATATGGGTTAGCAGAAAAAAAATAGCATATGTCAACTTTTCGGTTCACAGGTTTATGAAGAAGACAGATATTTCTACAGCAAAAAAATCAAACACAAGTGTTATTTAGAATTTTAAAAGTGGAAAAAACTGAAATTCAAACTATTCATGGTATCACTCTTACTTTCCCTTTGCATGTTTGGATGTTGAGATTAAAACTAAGGCAATAAAATTAGGCCTACTACTGATGGGGGACATAAATGTGCTACCTGAAAACACCTGCTGATAAGATTTTGATATGTTTGTGTCTGATTTTCTATTTGATATGCTTATGAATATAGTTTATATGTAGATAACACTTACGAAGTATGGTGTATATGCCTGTAAATACGTGTGGTGGTTATCCTGTTATATTTTTGGAGTCTGGAGGGGACAAAATGTGAACGAATAGGGAAATGGAATATTGAAGTATTCAATGCTAGCCTAACTTTACCATTATTCCTAATAATATCTAAAATAGATGACACATTTTAGCATAAAAGAAAATGTGTCTAAAATACATATGCCAATGGTGAGCAGGCCTGCTTGTTTGGGACAAAAGGTGAGATCTTATGAAGTAATATTGAAAGTATTAAAGAACAAGTTGTTAAAAACATTTAAAAAATTATAAAAACTGATTTCAGCAGACAGCTTATTCCCCCTTGGAAACAGAAAATCATAAAGCCAAATATGATTTTTCTAAGTGTATGGTGTCATACTTAGCAATCAAATAAGATATACCTGACTCAATAGAGGGACATAAGAGTGCTGGGATGCTACTCTAATAGCTTCTTCTTTCCTGGTTCAAAGCCAGTCTGGAGAAGGAAAATCCATGAGACCCCTATATTCAATTAACCACCAAAAAGTAAGAAGTGGAACTGTGGCTCTAGTGGTAGAATACTGTAACCTTGAATAAAACTGCTCAGGAATAGCACCTAAGCCCTGAGTTTAAGACCTAGGAATTGCATCAAAAATTAAAAAATAATAATAATCATATTATGATCTAAAAACATGGGATGAAATGAAGGAATTGTGTCATCAAACAAATAAAAATATTGATACCATTTATTATTTTGTGACACAAAGTAGATGTGCTCTATTTTAATGTAAATGTATTTGTAATTTGTTCTTTTTGGTGGTACTGAAGTTTGGACTCAGGGATTCTTTCTTGCTTCCCAGGCAATCACTCAACCACTTAATAAATAGCTAGCCATTTTGCCTGGACCAGGCTTGGTTCGCCTCAGTAGTATCTTAGGTTAAAGATGTATATCACCTCACATGCTTGGTATTTTTTAGATATAATCTTGCAAGTTTTTCCTGTGGATGCCCTCAAACTATGACTTTTGTTTTTCCACTGCCTGGACAGCACCTCATTTCAATTTAAATGAGATACATGAGTAATAATAAAGCAATTGACTCATGTCCATACTTGATGTCTAGCCTCAGGGTTAGGTCTACAGAATGAATGAATGTTTCATTTTTTTAACTCAAGAAATGGATGCTATTCTAATACTTAGTGGCAAAACACCTCATAATTGACCCTCGTGTTTTGGATTAAAAAAAATGTATGTGTTGATGAAAGCATGGAATAGTACACATATGAGAACCTCTTCTCAAATGTAGTTAATTATGCCTATACTAAACTCCTCTTTAGCAGAGTAAAACAGTTATAGTTTCCAAGCTCAAAATTTGACAAATTTATGGCTTGTTATAGAACATTTTGTAATTTGGGATGGTGTCTGTTCATTTCTTATTTTCCTGAACAGTCATAAATGCTGAGATGAAATTACTTACATGAACTTGCTCTTTGATTCATTTAATAATTCAATCCTTCACTCAAAAATATGTACTGTGTAGCTATGAGCAACAACTCTTCTTTACATATAGAAGATCAAAAAAGAAATATCTTGCTACTTTTGACTACAAAGAATCGATAACATTAGAACCATTTTTATAAGAAATTGCCTTTGTTGAAGAAAGAGGGATTCATTTATTTATCTGGTGTTATTTCAAAATCATATCTTATATCATTTAATAATTCCTGACACATTCCCTATTCAGATGATACATTTACTCTGAGCAGCACAAGCCTGTATTTGCATTGTTGACAGCAAAGGAGAGACTGACTAATGGGATTGATGCTTGGTTTGAATAATGTAGGATGTTGTGACAATGACAGTAAAAGCGGGTCTTAAATAAAAAGCCTTACCTGATGCAATTTAAAAACATGCACCCTATTCTCCTAGCTACAAATATGTTAGATTTCATTTCTGCATCTGTGAAGCAACTAGATGTAATTGATCTTAATGACAGTTGACAAGAGAAATTAATTCTTCTTAAGAGTACTTCCCAATTACCTCCTTTTCTTTGTTGCAAAAGACTAAGTATTTGGGGAAAAAACAAGTCTTCATTTTCACTTTTCCCTATATATTAGGGAGAAATGAGAAATATATCTGGAAAGGATGTTACTTTCAGACTTGTAAAAACTAACTTCCTATAATAAGTGGCCTACAGACACAATTACCATAAACATTTTGGTAGTTATAACATACATGGCTAAAGGGTAAAATTTCAGCCTTAACTTTTTTTCCCTTAAAACACATAAAACAGAAGAATTGAGAGAGAGCGTAAGAGAAGACAAAGGAGGAAATGAGAAGGGAAGAAAGAAGAAAAGAATGAAAGAAAATAGTTCATTTTGCTATCACTAAAGCCAAACATCAGAACAAATGAGGACAATCTTCATTTATATCTAGCTGTCCAAAGTTTTTAAATAAAATAAAATGGTAACATTCAATAGCACACAAATATAAGAAAAGTCTTCATTGTTAACATTTGTACTCCTTTCTTAGATGGTGACCATGAAATGAGGCTCATCAGTGTTGACTGAATGTGTGTCATCCTATGAGTCATTGCTTGAGAGTTAAATATTAATAATGACTGTTCTAAAAATTCAGTAGAACCAAATATTATTGAAGACACTACATCTATCATTTTGGTATCAGTTTGTATATCTTCTTTTATATTTTTCCCAATTTATACCAATCTTTCCTCAACAGAGTTGCAATTCATTTTGTAATAGGACTATAAAAGTTGAGTGAACTTTGCTTCCATTCCCCAGTGATGTCATAGTAAAGATGAGGTTGATAATACTTTAATGGAAGGAAGAGATTAAAAAAGACATTAAAAGATGTTCGGTAATGAGATCTTACTTTGATTAAGAGAGTTAAAAATTAAAAAAGGGAAATATTTAATAGGTTTAACATTTAGCACTAAAAAATGAATGAAAGAAACTATGCTATTGAAAATATATGTATATATGAGTACCAACCATTTAACAATATAATTTAAATATATATAAATATCAACACCTGTAATTTACTTGTATTAGAATACGGAAGAAAATCAGAATTGTACAGTCTAAATGTAATACTGTTGAGATCTCAAATAACCTTCCATTTCTTCATTCACAACAAGGCTATAGCAGGTGACATGACCTGGGGAAATTTTAGATAGTGATTTTTTAAAATATGTGGTGTTGCAAATCTGTTTCCTTGATGAGCACTTCAGAGGAGAAAAGCAGGGTTTTGAACCCCAAATTCCAAAATAATTTTGGTACTTGGAGATATTTCTTGGTTTTCTGTGACTCTCGTCTTAAAATGAAATGTGGTACCAGTGCTAAAAAAAACCTTTAAAAACAAGTTATGAATACATAAAACTACATATTTTGAAGCCCACAAGTTCAGCTCCATGGTAGAGTATTTACTCAGTAAGTTTAAAGATGAAGCATTGGGTTAGATTTCAGCCCTGAAAAAATTAAATTAAATCTTAATTTGTATCTTTGAATTTGAGGAACATGAACACTGACACATGCCTTCTAGTTGGAAGTCTTTAAAGCTAGAGAGAGCTAGTTATCTGCTTTGAAGGTATTTGAAAAGAAAGAAGTAAACCCATGTGAATAAGAGAGAACTTTGGTCATGTTACATTATGTACAAAAAGGTTCTGGCCAGGAAAAACAAGAATTGCTACAGATTCTGAGTCATAAGGAAAGATAAAGAAATCACAGGAGCTTATGAAATTTATTCATGCCAAAGGTTCTGCAGGTGGGTAATGCTTCAAAATGGATGAAGGGTCCACAAAAGTGACTCAGCTTTGAGCATCAGCCAAATGCAGAGAGCAGCAGAGTTAGACACAGTGTCCAAGTTGAAAGTTTGACCTCTTACTACACGTCTGTGTTCCTGCTCCAGAAACTGATGGCCAGAAGTAGTAGGCTTCTACATGTCAAGCAGAAAATTGGAAGGAAGGGAGATTGGAAGGAGGTTTGGAGATGGTAGAATGCAAGAGAATAAATGTATACTGTTGCTCTTTGCCTGATTGCAGACTTTCTCCTAGTTTTAAGGTGAGAAAACAAATTTAATTACTTAATATTCAATCAAGTTTGGGCTATAATTATTTACAAGAATGGGGATTATTTTATTATCTGATGAGTACTTTGATTTAAAACACATACATTAGGCTCTCCCCAAGTCTTCATTCTAGGGCAAGTACACAACTACCAGGCATTTAGACAATGTAGCAGATGTAAGAAGAAATCATCTAATTATATAAAATGAACCAACCAGGTTGAGTATATTTTGCTTCGATGATGTTATATTTTATTACAATTGATGGTAATAATAACAAATTAGCAATGTTAACTGTCTGAGATATTTTTTTTTCCATCTTAAGCCTATACTATGATTACAGCTCTATTCAAGCACAAGTTTATAAGGTCATAGTTACATTCCCCACCTTATATAATACAGGCTAGTTTCTGATGATGTTAATAGCTTTTAATAAATTTACTACTTAGGTTCTGAAACAGAGAAATATTTTCATATATATTTTATAGCCAATTTTGTGGCCTCTACTGAAAAATGCATCGATATCTTCAAGTATTCATTGTGTATTTTTTTTTGCTTTGATAATTAAGAAATCCTAGTTTACTACTAACTCCCATGTTATTGATCAGTAGTGGTTAGGTTAGATTGTTTTGCTCCTAAACATAACCTGTTCTAGTTTGTTAGCACTCTCAGGATAATTTTATAAGTAATTATATGCATAAATGAATAAAAACCTGCTACACGAACCACATAATAATCATAACTTCAAAGTAACCTGAGAATTATGAGTAAAAGTTTTATACATTCCAATTAAGAAATTCAGATGTTATGCATATTGGGAATTAGTGTTTGTTATATTGCTAATTATTTTAGGAGGAAAACAATCTAACAAGCTCTTAAGAAACCTATTCCAAGCTAAGAAGAACAAGACACTTTCCCAAGGAAGAAATGTACTTAATTATGTGAACAGTAAAGAAATATTAGGAAGACATACAGCACCAGTTTTGTGCTCCCACAATTCGCAATTGAGCCCATTATAGGCAGAGGTACAGAAGTTTTGCCAAAGCATCAAAACATTCTTTATTTTTTCTAAAATACTCAATTGCTAGAAACTGGTAAAAGTGCTCTATGAATATATTTAACTACAAGTGCATTAAGTATCAAGAAGGTATTCTGTTCTAAATTTATTATGGAACAAGGCCTTCCAGGAAAGATGATATAAACATATGGATTGTTAAGTTTCTCTATGTACTTTTCAGATCAAGGTACAAAATAAGTGATATATGATGTCAGCCCTTAGAAGATAGAGTTTCACTTAAATTGAATTACACCAGCCTAGCTTTAAATCAAGAGACTTCATAAAGCTACCACTAAATGGAATGAATTTTCCAAAGTGTTTGCTAGGTAAAGGAAAGGTGGTCAGGTAAGTGGGGCTAAAAACTGAAGAGGACCTGCTTATTTACTGATTTCATTCGTGGGCTCTTCGATTTAATTCCAAGGGTTTTTCTTTTTGATTTTATTCTGGATAAAACTAGAGCCTTGGTATTTCCTTCGCTTTTAAAATGGAAATAAGTAACAACAACAAAATGCACACAAAGACATAGACACAGACAGACAGACAGACACACACACACACACACACACACACACAAACACAAACACACACCAGGATGCTTTTGTTTTACATGTAAGTTATCAGAAAATTGGAACTGAGGAATCCTTTCTTCTGCTGTGGAAGAACATTCTAAATACAAACCCATTAGGAAAATGAGAACCAATGAAAAACCCAGTTAGTATTTCTCCACTATCACGGAGTATATAATATACTCAGTTAAACTAGGAAATCAATAAATCATAGTAAAAGTGTCTGGATATACCTATGGAAAGGTAATAGTAGTAAATGGGAAAAGTCTTGTATTTATTTATATATTTTACTCAGTACTATTTCTTTGGTCGATACATCCAAGTGAAGCAGAAAAAGTGGTCATGGCTTCCCTAGGCAGACAAGAACATAGAGGCCCAGCAGAGGAAACTGTGATCTTGGTCTATGAGGCTGGGGAAGCCCTATACTCAACTTGGAAATGGTGTTCCAGTGTTGAAAACAGAATCAAATAAAATCAGACTCTTATACAAGACCAAAGAAATCATTCAAAGAGAAAAAGCGCAGTTGTATTGGCCACGCCAAGGGAGGTGAAGAAAATCAGACAGACTTTTTTATTACCACACTGAACAGAATTTCAAATGAGTCCTGTTGTGAATCATCATGGTGCAATATTGAAGATTAAAAACAACAAAACAGAAAAACAAGATAGAGGACAAGACCCAAAGTAAGTAAAGTATTTTAAGACCTTCCTCCCCCACCACACACACTTTTGTGTGGAGGTTCTTGAGTGAGCTGACTTTTTCTCCAAGAGGAAACCAAGCAGTTTGGTTTAACAAGAATGATGGTAGTGGAAGATTGTTACTGACATCTCATGGGAAAAGATCAGCAATTAACACTAAACAAGTAACAATGCACAGGACAGCTCCCTACAAAATGAATTATTTGACTATCAAATGCTTAAGAAGAAATCCTCTACTTTGACTGTTTTTGAATAATTCCTAAAATTCTCAATATGTACTTTGGGTCAATTTATAATCCTAATGATAGAGTCCAGGGGACCTTCTCTGTTTTCTGGGAATGCCAGGAAAAAAGGTCCCCAAGACACCTCTCAAACAATAAGAAGATGGGCATACTCATGATCTCTTGTCATTCTAGCTGTATGGGAAACAGAAATTGGAAAATTGTGGTACATGCCAACCCAGGCATATACGCAGACATTTGAAAAATAACTGAAGCAAAAAGTCTAATAGCATGGCTAAAAAGATAGAGTACCTGCCTGACAGGTGCCAGGCCCTGAATTCAAATTCCATTAAAGCTAAGAAAATAAATTCTTAAAATTCTTTCATTTTGTTACCTTCCTTCAGTTTCCTCTTTCTTCTGTTATATGCTATTTATTCCCCTAACAAAGAAGAACAAATAAAGTTCAGACGCACAGAGGAAATTTTTTGAAGACCAGTTTTGTGGTTTCCAAAATCCCATTTAATTAAAATAAATACAGCACAAAGGGTGCTGAATTTCAAGCCTCTATAAAGATAGAGGTAAATTTAGAAAAATCCTTTGTCAAAATCATTTTTCTCAAACAAGAATCTGAAAAAAAGCAAAATGACCAAGTTTAGAGATATTGCATTTAGAACAGCAGAAAGTCTGGCTTTGAAAATAAAACTGGTATCCAATCCAATGTCTACAAATTAATAACCATGTGATATTCTTGTAAAGTGAAATTTCCTCAGATGTTGAAAATAAATAAAATCTTCCCCATCAGAATTTTCAGAAGGAATTACAGTATTTCAGAAAACTCTACATCTCACTCATAGAAGGTCCAATGAATTGCAGGAGTTCTCATCATAAAACTCTTGTCTAAAAGCCCACACCAAGAAACATGACCAAATCCTGAAAGGCCTTGTAGGGGCTTAAGGTTGTATCTTTGGGAAAGAACTTAATCTTCCTTAAAATGTCTGCCTGAGAAGATTCCATGGTACCAGGAGAATTTACTGCTTATTACAACCAAAATCTGATGACATGGCAGACAGAACCCTGATCCCCTTCTTAGAAAAAAAATATTTTAGAAAGCCACGATTTTGCCTGTCTAAGATATAATTTTGACCACCCAGAGCTGTGTCCTGAAGAACCTGGGAGAAATCTCAACCAGGAAACTACTCCAAAAGCTAGCTCTCCTCTACCTTAGCAGTATGGAGGCACAGTGGGCTGTTTCCTTCAATCAAAATACCAACCTCCAGTAACAAAGACAGCAGAAGTTAGCTTTTCTCCTCTATATAACTACTAATTAACAATCTTAGATAATTCAATCACTTGAAACAAACACCATTAACTGTCTATCTTTGCTTCTGTTACCTTTTGTTTTATTTATTTATTTATTTATTTTTTATTTTATTTATTTTTTTTTTTGGCCAGTCCTGGGCCTTGGACTCAGGGCCTGAGCACTGTCCCTGGCTTCTTCCCGCTCAAGGCTAGCACTCTGCCACTTGAGCCACAGCGCCGCTTCTGGCCGTTTTCTGTATATGTGGTGCTGGGGAATCGAACCTAGGGCCTCGTGTATCCGAGGCAGGCACTCTTGCCACTAGGCTATATCCCCAGCCCGTTACCTTTTGTTTTAAAGCTGATGCTTTAGTCAGAAGTTCTGTGCTCTGACAAAATATCTGACATAAACACTTCAGAAGAAGGGATTTATATTGGACTTTAATTCAAAACCACGTACATTAGTAAGGTTCTGGCAGCTCATACCTGTAATCCTAGCTAGTTAGGAAGCTGAGCTGGGAAGATCAAGGTTCAAGGCCAGCCCAGGCAAAAAATTCTGTGAGATTCTTGTCTCCAATTACCCAAACAAACAAACAAAAAGCAGAAATGAACATGTGGCTCAAGTGGTAGAGCACCAGCCTTGAGCAAAACTGTCAAGCAAGTGTGCAAGGCTCAAGCCCCAGAATAAGCATTTAAAAAATGTTTCAGTCCATTGTCTGTCAAGAGACAGAGCTTAATAGTATCAAAAGAATATCACAGAGGAGTTGCATATCTCATGACATGCAGGAAGAAGACAAAGAAACAGAGAAGGCAAGAATTCAGAGATAAAGTATACCTCCAAGGACATACCCAAAGAGAATACTTCCTTTCAGCAGGCCTGATCTTCCAGTTTCTACCTCCTAATAGCCGATTCATTTATAAACAGATCAATCTGTTGACTAGATGATTGTCCATCACTTCTACAAGCTTAAACTCTAAACATTCCTTTGACAATCAAGCCTTCAATATAGTAGTACCATCTAAACCCTAAAGGTTGAGATCAGTTTACTATCAACTCTTTTTTTCTGTATTATGGTAGTTATAATTGAATAAAGTCTGTTTATACTACATTTGACTAATGTCCAGCTTTGTTTTACCTTAACATCTCTTATAAACAAGATTAATAACTGTCACTAGCAGAGTATTTTTTTAAAAGAAGACAATGATACATCTGTTTGTGAATGGGAATTATTTTTACAGAAAACTATTATGCCCTAGTCAGGGAGGGATGACCTTCCATTGGGTGAGGGTTTGATATCCTATAAAACAAGGTTGTTCACAGGAGCAATAGCAGGAGAAAAATGATACAATTCTATTATTTACATGGAGGTACCAATAGAAAAGTGAGTATTCACACAAAAAATTTTAGAAGTTTATGTATCCTCTTCACAAGGGAATGTAGGCAAGGGAGATTTGGTGATTTGGAGAAAAAATAAAGACTATTATCTACAATGTTATCTATAATATTTGTATCAGAGTCTGAGTGCCCTTTTAATTTCTAGTATCCTCTTTTCCTGTGAGGAGTTAATTTTATGAGGAACATAGAATGATAATGATCAAATTGTAGAAAGTTGAAGATAGATGTTCTTGAATCACCTTCCTGTGGTTGTACCTACACTATCTCTGTAATCTTATCTGAGTACATTGGAAACCGTGTATACTGGTATTGGAACTAGGAAATTGAAAGGGAATACCAAAATCGAGAGACACAGGGTAAAAAAAGACAAACAACTACAAAAGCAATAATTGCAAAACTGTTTGTTGTAAGTGAACTGAACACCTCAAGTGGGGTAAAGGGTAAGGGGGAAGGGGGAGGGGGTATGAGGGAGTAGGCAACAAACAGTACAAGAAATGTATCCAATGCCTAACGTATGAAACTGTAACCTCTCTGTACATCAGTTTGATAATAAAAATTTGAAAAAAAATAATAGGAAAGAGGGAAACTGCAGCTTTCATTACAGACTCCTTGACTCCCTGTGGAGAGAGGGAGTGTGTGCATGTGTGTGGGCCCACACAAAGAACTCTGGGTGATTGTCTCTGTGGTCTCTAGTTTATTTAAGCTACTTTTAAGAAAATGGTTGCTAATATCAAAATCGAGAGACCAAGGATAAAAAGACAAACCAACGCAAGAGCAATACTTACAAAACTATATGGTGTAAACCAACTGTATAACTCAATGGGAGAGGGAAATGGGGAGGGGACCAGGAGGGGGGAAAATGAGAGAGGAGGTAACAAGTTGGATAAGAAATGTTCTCACTGCCTTATGTATGAAACTGTAACCCTTCTGTACTTCAACTTCACTTTGACAATAAAGAAAAAAAAAGAAAAAAAGAAGGAATATAAAACTAAACATTTGAAATGATGAATAGGTTAGTTAGATTGACTCAAATGTCCCACTGTATATATATACCTCAACACTTTGTATATCTCATACATCATTCTTATATGTGATTGCAATTTGTTAAAAAATATTTCACCTTAAAATATATAACAATTTATCTTTCCTTGTTGATGAAGCTCACAGGGAAGGGATTGATGGGAATGGAGGCTTTTTTGAAGGACCTGTTCTTAGCTGCATTGGTTGCTTTTCAAGTGCTAAACTCAAAGAAATCAATATAACACCAAAGCAACATATTCTGTGGTAGCATTTCCTGATCTTCAACTTGCTCTATAGAGAAAAAGGGATTGAAATGTTATATCTACTAAGCCAAGGTTTCATATTTGGTGTGTTTGTTTTCAAATTTATCATCCATCAAAGATAACTCTGAGCAACAAAAAAGCCACTAATCAATAACCAGAGATTCCATAGAATAGCTAGGGATTAGAAAGGCACACACATAAAGGTAGGATTCTACAACAAATAAGGTTAAAATATTATTCAGAAATGAATGTTTCATAATTTGGAACCAATTTGCCCTCACTAATTTTCCACAAAAAAAAAAAGAAAAAGAAAAGAAACAGCAAAGCAACCAATCAAATGGTTGACTACGCAAGCAAGTCACAACTTTATGTGGCTATAAGCAATGCACAGGGTCACATTTATTTAATCTTGAGAGTATTCTATCTGGAACTGGAGATGAGATAAGGGAATATAAGTTGCCTTCCACCAATTTTCCCAAACCAAATTTACAGACTTTATGTACTTAAAAAGAGTTACATTAAGTAGATCCAGTCCAGATCCATTTGTTGAAAATATTTGTTTGTTTGTTGTACATTTCCTTAAGTAGTTGTAAAAGGAAATTCAATCCAACCTTTAAGTACATTGTATCTTGATCAGTGAAACCCTTTCATTGTTGTGAAAACATTTATAAATAATATATTACTAGGCTAAGGATGTAGCTCAGTAGTAGTGTATGTACTTGGCATGCATAAGGCTCTACAGTTCCACCTACAAAACACTATCGCATTCTAATATGTTTAGCAATAGAATACAGAAAAGTACAAGAGACCCAGGCAAAAGATTATATGAAAGCTGAATGCCAGGGTCTCACATCTCTAATTCTGGCTAATCAGGTGGCTGAGATCTGAGGATCATGGTTCAAAGCCAGCCCAGGCAGGAAAGTCCATGAGACTCTTATCTCCAAGTAATCACCAGAAAACTGGAAGTGGCACTATCACTCAAAGTGGTAGAGCACTAACCTTGAACCAAAAGGCTCAGGGGCAGTGCTGAGGCCCTGAGTTCAAGCCCCATGACTGCCAAGTAATGTAGGGAAAATGGGTTTTGTATAAAACTCCAGATAAACACAAACACTGGTTGTATAGTATATACATATACATACATATGTATGTATGTATTTTCTGCTTCACTTGATCCATAGCCCTGGGGCAATAGCTATTAGAGATGAGTGCTATCACTCCTACTCTACTACATTATGGACTGGGGAGATAGCTTGACTTTTTCTAATAGTTTGAAGAATAGAGTATATTCAGTGATTAAACACTGGGCAGGGTAGTAGAGGACACAGATAACCTGAGGAGTGATAGGGAGGAATTCTAAGCCTACATGACACAATTGGAGCAGCCAGACTGGACAAACCTCTCATAGATTTGTTTAAAGAGGAGCAGGAAGAGAATATGGTTGGGAGCAGGGAGAAGATATGACAATGGAGGTAGGGAGTTTTATCTCATGTTTGAATACTGAAGGACAGAAGTAGAAGACAGATAACTGTAAAAGAAAGAACACTAGAATGTTTCCTGGAGAAGGCAGTATTTTAGTTAAATTGTTTTTAGTACTTATCATATTGGAGGAGAAGGCATCTGAGCTGAGAACAGGAGTTTGCTATACTTTTGATTCTAAAGGTCCCATAAAGTGGTGGTCCTGTGGAGGGAAGCTTTGAGAGGCAAGGTTTAATGGGAGGTCTTTAAGTCATTAGGGGTGTACTCTCCATGGGGATTGGAAGACATTAGTCCCTTCCTCTTTCTCTTCTTTGCTTCCTAGCCAGGAGTTAAGTGGTTTTTCTTCTGCCTTATGCACCTTCTATGATATGCTACTTCAATATAGTCCCAAAGCATCAAGGCCAACTAATTCTGGATTGGAAATCCAAAATAAACCTTTTTATCTTTATTAGATCATTGTCTCCGGTATTTTATAATAGTAAGAGAAAGCGGATGAATGCAGCCCAAGAGCTGGTAAATTGTGAACAAATACAGAAAAGTTGAGATGCCTGTCAGAATCAGTAGGAGCTTAGAGATCAGACACAATAATCAAATGATACTCTCACCAAACTGAAACTTTGACAGCATTACTTTACCACATAATGAAATGCTTCATCATAATTAAAGTGGCTCCGAGTTCTGAAAGAATGATTTATTTAGTGTATATTTTTAGCAGAAAAAGAAGAAAAGAGGTTTTGCTGGTCACATGTTCTGACAATGCATGTGCAATCCTGGTTCTATCCTCTACTCAGTTTTGACTGAATTTTCAGGGGTCTAGGGAAAAAAATGAAATGTCTTATGGTAGACATCAAATACTTTTGTCATTCAGGGGGAAATCACTTGATAAACAAGCCTATTGGGCTGTTATATGCCAGGTTAAGCTATGCTTTCTGACTGTAGATTAATCACTGTGAAGAAAAGAAGACTGTGCAGTATTCTTTAAACACCTGGGAGAAAAATGGAAGAAAGAACAAGGAAAGAAATAAGGAGAAATTTCAAAGATGAAAGCTCAATGTTTCCATAAGAGTTAATGTGAAAAAAAACAAAACATAGGAATTTGGTAAATTCTATTCAATTTTCTATTTTTGTTTTATTTTTATATCTCTTTTAATTTTTCTATTTATATCTTTTATTAACCATATCTTGAAATAACTAGGAGCATTTTCAAGCTTAAAAATACCATATTCACGGGGGCTTTAAATAAACTCAACACCATTAAAGCCATCTTGGGAGCAAGCCTATTGAACTGATGGTCCTCAAAATGAAATATCTGTTGGTCTATCCATTTCTCAACATTCATGGCATTTTCTGTCCAGCTCACAAGTCAAACCCAAATATCAGCTGATATGCACCAAACTGTAGGAGCCTTTAAATAATGAGTTAGAAATTACTTGAGTAGTATAGATGAGTAAAAATCTCTTCCTAAATATGTTGTTTCTTCCTAAAGGACTTTATGGTTGAAGACCAGAATTCTGTTATTCGTGTTCTTGACTATATAAAAACACACATAACTCCAAATACTTGGGATTGTAGAAATTTCATTGTCTATAGGGAGGACAAACAATGGGTAATTTTGTGTCCACTGTGGCCTCATTTCTTTCCTTCCATACTTCTATTTTGCTTCCAGCTGGATCCAGAATATTGCAAAATCTTCTTTTCTTCATGGTTACTATTCTACAGTCAGAAGAAATAGCCTAAACTAGCAAACCATAGGCTAAAAGCATTTTGAGCTATCAAAAAGCTATCATGTCAAGTAGCACAAATATTTGATATCTAGCACAGAATATTTCCACCTTGTTTGATTATTACCTAGATTATAATTGTTGATTTTTTTCCATTTTCATAATATCCTTAGTATTATTGCAGATTTTTACAGATCAAAGCTAAGGAAGTATTTTGGGAAAAATGATTATTCTCTGACTTTTACTTATTTTAAGCATTTTTATTATTATTATAATAAAGGTTGTGTACAGTGGAATTACAGTTACATAAGTCATGTAATGAATATATTCCTTTTTGGACAGCATCCCCTCTTCATTCGGTCCCTCCCAGGTTTTCCCCTCATCTCACCCACAAATTTTATCATTCACTTCAAATATAGTGTCTAGAGTATCACTGCTGCATTTGTTCACCCTTTATCCCTACATTTCTGTGCCTCTTCCACCCTCTCAAAGACAGATAATTGAACAAACAAGATAAAAAGGAAAGGAAAAGAAAAACAGCAACAGAGAAACAAAAATCCCTCTTGTTTTCATTTCCTGGAATTCACTTAGATAAATATTATTTTATATGATCAGATGCACATAGACATTATGCCTCGTCTCCTAATTCTTGTGAGGTTCTATGATACATAAAATGTCATTCCACAGGTAAAACAACAAAAACGGTGTTTATCCAAGCCCCTGGGCTTTCTTAAAAATTTTGGAAGAGAATTCAAGCAGAGACAGATTGGTTTGCCTGGATTACAGGCCCGTGCCGGAAGGCATTTCAGAAAGAGTAATACAGGGAATGGGTTGTAGTGGCTGATCAATCACTCCTGTTCCATTTCCCCACCCATTTGTCCATGGAATGTTGGACACTATGAATGACAGCTGCGCTATCAAATGGAAAAGATAGGAGAGGAGAATTCCAGTGGAAAAGAGTATTGGTATTGGTGGTACTGTTACAGACAAATGAACAAGTTTGCTGGTTTGACAAAAAGAGTTGCTACTGTTAACACTAAGGAAAATTGCTCTCATTTACAAAACTGACTAAATAGAATATAAGCTGTTTTTAAAAAAGGTTAAATTCACATATGTTTGTTGTAAATAAAAATACCCATGTATGAACACATTATCTTCAGTGTCTTTTATATGTAACTATGCATTATATATATATATGTGCCTACAAAGTAGTATAGGTTTATGATACATACTCTACCATATAATATACATGTGTGTCCATATTTTAATATTCAAATATATATTTTTACTTACACAAAATAAAATTCTAATTAGAACCTCAAAGTTATTTCCAGAAGCTACTAAAAGTCTTTCACAGATGCTTGCCATTTCTAACTATTCTGCTGTCTTCAGAAACAACTTACCAACTGAGATTTCTAAATCTGTGAGTGCTTATTTCTCCTCTTATAGCCCTTTGGCTGAGAATAAATTGTATTATAAAGGGTAGCCTGTGAGTGTATTTCTTATTTATGATGGTATGAGTAAAAACCAAAGGAGCAAGGGCCAAGTCCTCTGTGTTAAAACCTTTACCTTCATTATTCGTATTATTGTCAGGAACAAAACAAGAATCTTGCTGAACTCATACTCTGGCCTATAGCCATAGGCAAGTAGAGATTTTGAGGACAGCAACTGAGAAAAATATAAGATAGCTACTCTTATACCTAAATTGGTTTTTACAATACCCTCCAGTCTTGGAAGTTCCTGGATCTAGAGCTTTGAGCAAAATGAAGTGTATTCTTATGAAAATCAAGACAATTTCAGATTCCATCATTCTCTTTCTCGATTTTCTACTCAACTCAACTTGTCAGTTTCGTGTGTGTGTGTGTGTGTGTGCGCGCGTGTGTGTTTAAATGAATTGCAAGATAATCATTGACAGGAAGCAAAGAGGAGAAGAAATCACTGAAAAGAAAGATCAGCTTGAAAGTAGAATGTGGAATGAAGGATTAAATCCCACTTTATTTTATCCAACCATCTATTCCTTTAATCATTTGTTCTATAATATGACTACATTGAATGTGCTACTTAGGAGGAGCTTGCTGAGAATAGGCTGTGAAAACACTGTCTAGTAAGATAATCTTGGTTTTTCCTTCATTTCTCTACTATTCGGGGCTTGGACACAAGTGAATTAGGTCTTTCATGGCATTAATTCATAAAAATTTCATCTCCCTACCAAACTCTTCTCTGAACCATCCTGCCTTCCAACTCTAAGGCTGACCAGCATGGAGCCTGGCCTGACAGGCTTCCATACATTAGGATGTTATCTGGGATCTAACTAGCAAGACACGTCATCCATGATAAACCCACGTGGTCCCTGCAGACTTGGGATACTCTATTTGTTAGGAAAATCTCTTGAAATGACTGTATTGGGGCTCTATTTTGATTCTTACATTACTTTCTACCAGAACAAAGGGATCATCTGGTTTAATAGGAATAAAATTAAGTGCTGTCACTAATTTTTAAAGGAATGCAAGGCATCCATTTTCCTTAAAATTAAAAACAAAAGAAGCATCTGTCTTTGGTTTTTTCTGATGCTGGGTTAGTGCTAGTACCTACATCAAACACAAAGTGACCCTGCCAATGTTTGATAATGAATCTGCTTTGAAATTCATTCCTCAGAAAGTAACATTTGCAGGAAGAAACTCAAGTCCCAAGTAGGGAATGTAGAATTGTAGCTAAATCCAAACCCTCCTAGTACAGTTGAATTTGTTTGTCAATTTCCATGAGGAAGTTACAGATTGCATGTGTGTGAGAGAAAGAAATCTCTTTGGTGCTAGTCTTCATTCTTCTTTTCACAAGAAACAATATAATTTGTACCCTTGGCTGATGTTGTGATGTAGCTAATGGTGGTATTAAGTTCAGAAACATGATGCCTAACCAGCTTTCTCTTCATAATGCTGTTTGGAAAACCTTTGTGTTTTGCTAAATTTTACAGAATTTGAATGGACATGTTTTCCATGTAACAACAAAATGTAGGATAGATAGGTTGTGGTAGCCACATATGATTATGCAATTCTGTAAGAGAATAATTCTACTAGTACAGTTTATGAGCATGCCCATTCAATGTTTCATTTCAAGAAAGTTATTAATACTTTTCTCCAGCTAAACACTCATGCTTCATGTTATAGGAGGGAATGAGACATAATTTACTCAATTGCAGATGGAAAAATGAGACCCTGGTATTTAGTTTCTAAATGTCTACTATACCTCTGGCTCTCTGAATCTCTTGCTTCCAATTATCCTACTGTGCCAAAGTCTGAAAGCAAGTGGCAAATAAATTTTGTTGACTTTGGGACACAAAGCAGTGCTGAGGGTATTATGGAAGGTTGAGATTCCCTTTATAACCCAGTAAATCTTCCATGGATTGAGCTGATTGTGGAGTGATATGGTGAGTTCTGTAACAGCCCTGTAAGTTAAATCAGACCAACTGGTTTTGCCTCTTAGCAGATTTTCTGGGGGTTTCCATCAATTGTTTCATTTCTCCAATCTCGTTTTCTTTACATCTAAGATGGAAAAAGTAATAGCATTTCCTCTCAAAGCCTTTCTCTGGTATTTACTAATTGAGGCAAGGAAAGCATTTGGCCCAGTTCCTGAAGTGCTACAAACTCTCTACAAGTGTTAGTGGTAACCATTATCATCATCTTTGTATATGCTGCATTCTCCTAAGTGGAAGACCTCTTTCCACATCTAAACAATGTCTTTAGGAATCATTCTAATGGTAAGGATGCTTTCTTAAAATTGTGAACCAGAACAGTTCTGAAAACAGTACAAGAAATGTATCCAATGCCTAATGCATGAAACTGTAACCTCTCTGTAATTCAGCTTGATAATAAAATACATATAAATATAAAAAAAGGTTATTTGAATCTCATAATTGATGACTTTTCATCTTGCGGAAGTACTGTAGCAATGTCAAAAGTATATAGATGTAATTTTGAAGCTGGTAGAAGCTTTGTTTTAGAATGTTAAAATGAATTTCATAATGAAGTGGCAAGAATTTTAATTCTTCCATGTAAATGGTGGTGGCGACTGAATCAGTGTGGATCAGTAAGTAATCAAGGGAAAAAAGACAGAAAAATTCAAGTAAACAAATTCCTCTCTTAAGTACTAGCTTCAGATAGGCAGCTGAATAGAACAAAATTTAATAAAAGTTTCAACATAGCTGAAAAACCCAGAGTACTTTAGGATGTTTTGTGAGAATATATTTTTGATGCTATGTGAAAAACTCTTGCAGAAACAGTCTGTTTCATGAATTTACCATGGGAGCCTTCAACAACAACAACAAAAAGATGGAAGGAATTGTGGCTAGGGGGTAACTAGTAAGTGTAGGGTAAAAAGAAGAAGAAGCCAATGGAACCTTCTGAAACCAAGAAACTCCATAGTGCCAGGAAGCCACCAGGGAAAGCTCCAACTCTCCGGAGTATGCAACATACAGGTATTAGTGGTAACAGTGACTTCAAAAAGTGAGATGTGGAATCCTGCAAATTATACAAATATAGTGATGAAAGTATATCACATAGATTGGTATTCACAAATAAAATTGAGTTGTATGTCTGTTATTTTAAATTCAGTTTGCTTAATTCATGAATTCTATGCTGTCATTGAAGAAGGTAAAACCATTTTGTACAAATGTGTGTCCTCAGAAACTTTTTGTCTCCTTTGGATTTAAAGGAGCCTAGTGTCTAGGATTTCTCCCTGACTTCTAGAATTTTTAGTATGCCTTTTGTGTAAGCTTTTTTGTAGCATTGTAGAGAGATAGTGAGTCTGTGAAAAAATGATCCAGGTGAGAGAGAACCAACCTGGGCATGTTCTTTCCCTTCTTCCTGCATGATAATTCATGAAAGGACCCAGTACCCTTTCTATAAGTAAGTAGATTCTCACTCCATTCTTTAGTGGCCCTTCCCCCTGAAATGCCAAAACAAGTCCTTTCCAGTGATCACACACTAATAATTATAGAACTCATGGAGACTAAAGCAATAAGTTAGTCTTACTTGTGTTACATTAAAAAAAAAAAAAAGCACCCAAAGTGGGGTTGCTGGTCCATAAGGGTAGCTCTATGTTTAAGCCTTTTGAGGAAGCTCCATACTGCTTTCCAGAGTGGTTCCCTTTTGACCACATCCCCTCCAGCATCTGTTGTTATTAGTTTTCTTTATAATGGCCATTCTTACTGGGGTGGGGTGGAAATCTCAATGTTGTTTTGATTTGCATTTCTTTTATGACCAGTGATATTGAGCAATTCTTCATGTGCCTCTTGGCAAGTCCTCTTCGGAGAACTCTCTCTTTATGTCTTTAGCCCCCTTATATCAACCTCACTTTGGGGAATTTAACCAAAGGATCATAAGCAAGACCATACTAAAATTACCAGCACAATTATATTCATTGCAGCACTATTTACCATAGCTAAAATATGGAACCAACCCAGATGCGCCTCAGTAGATGAATAAATCAAGAAATTGTGGTACATATATACAATGGAATTTTATGCTTCTATCAGAAAGAATGACATTGCCCCAGTTGTAAGGAAATGGAAAGACTTGGAAAAAATCATACTAAGTAAAGTGAGCCAAAACCAAAGAAACCTAGACTCTATAGTTTCCTCTTTAGCAATAATTAGTATATGTATATGGTAGTCCTAACCGATGAGGACAATAGCTCAATAGCTATGTACATACAATATGATTCTAAGCAAAATGATCTCCAAATTATGGGAATAATTTGTTTATCCTTGTTATTGTTAGTTTCAATGTATTATGTGAAATTGTGCCCTTTTCTTTTGTTTTTGTTTTTTTCTTCCCTATGGTTTTACCTCTGTTGTCACTGTATTTGGTTTTGGTACCCTGGGTATTGTACATACATTTATCAGAACTAGGGAAGGGAAGGGAATCATCAAAATGGAGAGACAAAGGGTAAAAGGTGAACCAATGCAATAGGAATGCTTACAAGACAATATGTTGTAAACCAACTGTACAAGTTTGGGGAGGGCATGGAGGGACGGAAAGAGGGGAAGTTGGGAAATAACAAAGGAAGAGGTAACAAGTGTGACTTATGTATGTGACTGGAACCCCTCTGTACTTCTCCTTGACAATACAAATGAAATTAAATATTAAAAAAAGAACCTAGTGGCCTTTTAATGGTAAAAAGTTATGATGGAAGGGGTGATATTGATCAAGATGCACTGTTGATATGCTAAATTAAAACCTTTGTACACAAGTAGGTCAAAGCAAAGGAAATAGATAAATGGAGAGAGGAAGGGTGGGCAAATGCAGTTAGAGAAGTCTATATACAGTATACATATATTTTTATAAATGTATATGTATTTTATCAATATAAAAATGGTGATCTATCTATATATGTATATATTTGTTTTTTGTTTTGTCAATCATGAGTCTTGAAATCTGAGCCTGGGGGCTGTTCCTGAGTTCTTCTGCTCAAAGCGAGCATCCTACCACTTGAGCCACAACACCACTTCCAGTTTTCTGGTGGTTAATTAGAAATAAGAACCTCATGACTTTCCTACCTGGACTAGCTTTGATCTGTATTGTACAGATCTCACCTTCCTGAGTAGCTATGATTACAGGCGTAAGCCACCAGCACCCGTCTATGTTTTATCCATCTATATAAAACACACACAAGGGTCTAATGTGTGAAAATAGTACTAGGTAAGCTGAGGGGAGGGACGAGGTTGGGAGAAATGCAGGAGAATGAAGAAATGGATAACATTGAAAAGTGACATGTTGAAATCAAAACCCAGTATCCAACTTAAAAATATATAATAAAACAATTTAAAGTTAAGATATAGGCAAACTTAGTAGGCTAGTATCAGTCAGGTAGCTAAATAGTTTTAATCTACTAATCACACAAAAAGCTACATTACTGACACTATCATAATTATTGTTATTGATACTATTATTAATCTAGAATATACATTGCAAGTTGTTAACACTCAATGAATTCATAGTCCTGGTCAGACAATCAGCTAAACACATGATAGAAAAGAAGTTTCACCACCCCCTGGTGAGGCATTTTCCCCATTTTAGGTAGAAAAACACTGGGGCTAACAGGTGTGAAATAACTTGCATAGCCTGTACCCACTGGGAAGTGGAAGAATCTAATTTGGAACCCGCAGGGTAAAGTTGAACAATCATATCACCTGTCAATTCAATTCCACTCCCTGCTTAGAGAGGTTGCTTCTAGAGAGAAAGTGCCATCTTCATTCCCAAGGCACAGATGTAGTACTTGCATCTACTTTCTTGCCTCGGATCAGAAGGGAGGGTGGAGATGAGTGTTGGAAAGCTTTGCATGCAATCCCATCCTTCTGATATGCCAGATCAGCCCCTATTGCATGTCACTCTACATCAGGCAGAAAGCGAGGCCAAATTAAATCTGGCTGTCAAGACACCCAGATTTGCAGCAAACAGAGATGCTCTTTACTCTTTATGTGAAAGGCTTGATTGAAAAGACAAAAAGAATTTAATCAGTCACTCTGCACTGCTGCTCTGGAAATTCCAAAGTTTTTTGACTTGCTTTCCTTCCTATGTCTTCTTTCTCTCTCTCTCTCTCTCTCTCTCTCTCTCTCTCTCTCTCTCTCTCTCTCTCTCTCTCTCTCTCTCTCTCTCTCTCTCTCTCTCTTTTTCCTATGCCAATGTGCATTGCTTTGTTTGGTATTAAATGCTTCAGGCTAAGCTTCAGTAATTGGATTATTCACACTCTATGCAAGTAGCTCTTATAGGTCAAGCAAACAGGCAGGTGCTAGACCAGAAAGAACACACTTTTCCGGGTTGGCTCAGGGTCCTAAGGATGCTTTGAAGTTGATGGTCTGAACTAGAAATGTCAGTGCAACCCACAAAGGATAAAGAAGGACGGTCCATGGCTGTCCATCGCTCAGGCAAAGGGACATGGAGCTAGAGGGCAAACACACATTCAGATGAACTGCAGACTTTTGCCAGAATGTCTGCATATCCAGTAGGATTAAGGGCAGGAGATTATGGAAATGCTTACCAGAGGCAAGGCAAGCTCGGTTAGCAAGAGCAACTCAAGAGCAAATGCCTGTCTTTCCCTGACTTTGGTGAAATCTGAAGATGTAAATAATTACTTGCCACAAGACACTTAACCAACCAAGTTGCTAAACTAAAAGAATTAGAAATAGGAACTACCTGTCCTTAAACAAGATTTGTCCACATAGAGACCAAAGGAGAACCCCTAGAAAGTGGTGACTGCTTTTAGGAAACATATAAGGTACGTCATTCTATCATCACCCTGCAGACACCTATGCAATTATTCAAGATGGTCCCAATGTTTCTATCCAGGTGCAATTATGACTCCAAACCTGAAGCTAAAAAGGCCTACATTTCTGTGCCCTCGGAGGCTTTGTGACACTTTTTAAAGAAGTTTGTTTATCTTGCAAGCTACGTCCTTTGTCCTGCAGAAGCTCTGCAGTTTGATGCAGTCCCATTTGTCCAAACTTTCTTTGATTTGCTGCATTTCTGGGCCTTTATCAAGGAAGTTTCATCCTGTTGCCCTCACAGGGAATAATTAGTACAAGTTTAGGCTAGGCATAGCAGAAGATCACAATAGCCCAATAGCTATGCCATTATGAACATGTAAGATGATGCTAAGTGAAATGAACTCCATGTTATGGAAATGAGTATTATATCACTGTTGTGAGTATTTTCAACATGCCTAGCTTTTTTTAATGTTCCTCTTGTATCCCCTTCCTGTGGTTGTGCCCCCACTATCCCTGTATCTTATCTGAGTACCCTGGATACTGTATATACTTGTAATAGAACTAGGGAAGGGAAAAGGATTATGAAAATCAAGAGACAAAGGATAAAAAGACAAAAGACTCCAAAAGCAATACATACAAAAACCATTTGCTGTAAACCAACTGAACAACTCAGGGTGGGGAGAGGGAAAGGGAGAGTAGGGAAGGGGGAAATGAGGGAGGAGGCAACAAGTTGAACAAGAAATGTACCCACTGCCTTAAGTATGAAACTGTAACCCCTCTGTACATCACTTTGACAATAAATGAATAATTATTCAGAGAAAAAAGTTTCTGGAGGCATAGCTCAACGTCAGAGTTCTTGCTCAGTATGTTTAAGGTCCTGGATTAAATGTCCAGCATAGTCAAGCCAAAAATAAAATATAAAAAGAATTTAAAGAAGTTTTTCCTTAGTATTTCTTAGTAATTATATGTTGTTTTACACACACACTCCTCCAGAAACCTATACTTTCCTTTTATCTCTAGCAGTATTTTATTCATCTCATCTCCCTGACAACTAGCATTTTCTCCTGGAGTAGGTTACTTAATATGTACTGTGTATTAAATGACACAAATCTCACAAGTAATTATTTGGGAATCTTGCACACATTTTCTTACATATGCAACTTTTAATCCTTACATTATCCTTTCAAAGTAATAGTTATCCACATCTCATGAAACAGGAATATTTAAAGTAACAAATTAGGCTAAGGTTTATAAGTTGTAAAGCTAATAAGGAATGAATCAAATATAGAAGTAAGAGATTACTATGATGAAATTTTAAGTCATCAGAAACTTTCAATTTCTGGAAGATCTTGCATGGCATGTAATGGTCAGGGCTGGGAATACAACCTAGTGGTTCAGTGATTGTCTCATATGCATGAAGCCCTGGGTTCGATTCCTCAGCACCACATATACAGAAAAAGCCAGAAGTAGTACTGTGGCTCAAGTGGTAGAGTGCAAGCCTTGAGCAAAAAGAAGCCAGGGACAGTGCCCAGGCCCTGAGTTCAAGCCCTAAGATTGGCAAAAACAACAAAAATAAAAGAACAGGAAAATAAAATGTAATGATCACATTTATCGGAAGGTGGAACTTAGATAACCTATTAAAGTCATTGTAGACATAGAAAAATATATTATTGAACATTATTACTGTTGGATTAACACAAATTCACTGTTAAAGGCCATGCTGAAATAGTTCTCATTTACCAAGAGAATTATATTGTAATGTAAACTTACAGAAAATTTGCCCAACTTGTTCTCCTGTTCAAATTCTTTATATTCATTTAACTATAATTCTTTAAAGTAGTACAGTTGAGATTTAAAGCAATAGGGCCCACATTTCTGAAAAGCCTGTTATCTTTAAAACTTCATTCTGTTTTTTTGAAAAAGGGGAAGCAATTTAATTTTTTTACTTTATTTTATTTTTAATATAATTTTATTGTCAAGGTGTTCTACAGAGCAGTTACAGTTACATACATACACCTCATTCTTAGTGGCAATTAAATACCAATGAGGCTTGAGGACTGACTGAGAATGTTTATGATGAAATGGTAGAAGATTGATGGACATATATTTTCTGATTACTTATAATCATGGACTTTGAATGAGTACAAAAACATTGAAGATGCTCTACCAAAACTAGCCTTTTTTTTTTAAGGAGAAAGATAGTGCTCATTGGTCTAGTGTTCTAGGAAGGATGGGAGGATTAGCTATCAGGACCAACTCAAGTTTAATACCAACTTGAAGAGAAGAGGTGGGATTTATGTAGCTCAGAATTCATTGGAACACCAAAGCTTGCATTTGGATATCTGAATGACTGAGATCTTGATCTTTATCTTCATTACTCTTATTTCAAATCTTTATTACCTGTCTTCCATATCTATTAGTGTAATGAGTTCTTGTATTTCAGATTATTGTAATAATTATCATTGAAAACTGAAAATTCTCATGCATGACAAAGTGTTTATACTTCTATAAGAAAATGTAAGAATTAAGATCAAAGAGATATATATAATGGAACAAATTCTAAAATATTGTAGAATGGTTCTGAGGCTAGAGAAAAGCACACACATACAAAGGAAAATATATTAGCATCACTTTAGGAGCTCAAAATCAAGTTACAGCTACATTTTGTTTTCTTTCCTCTCTTCTTTAATCAGCTAAAGACTGAGTTCTGTTCTCACCTCTAAAAGTATAGGGCAGAATCATATAGGAAAACAGCTAAGGTTGAATCCTGAGTTCCTATGTGGGTACAGAACTTCCTGTCATAGAAGTTCTGCTTGTTGCCTAAATGTAACATACACAAACAGTATTGGCTCAGAATGTGTAGAACTTTATTCTACCAGCATGATATCTGCTGCACCTAACATGGTACTCTAGGACAAACAATTAGAGAATGTTTGCAGCAAGACTTTGTATATTTTTTATTGTATAATCTTTTTTTTTTTTGCCAGCCGTGGGGCCTGAACTCAGGGCCTGGGCACTGTCCCTGAGCTACTTTTCCTCAGGGCTAGCACTATACCACTTGAGCCATGCTCCATTTCCAGCTTTTTCTATATATGTGTTACTGAGGAATTGAACCCAGGACTTCATGGATACTAGGCAAGTACTCTACCACTAAGCCACATTCCTAACCTTGAGACAGTCTTTCTATGTAGCTGAGGCTGGCTGCAGAGCCCTAGGCTTCCCTTGAATTTGCAATCTTCTTGTCTCAGCCTCTCCAGGTATGTAGATGATTGACACTGATGACAGATACTGCAGGAATTGTAGTTTATGTAGTATACACGACATGATGGTAACAGATTTTGCCAGTACCGCCAGTCATTTTACCAAAGACATAAAGAAGGTAGGATATATGTTTTAGTTTTCTTCCCTATAGGACTGGAAACCATCCTTGCTCTTGGATGGTTTAAAAACAGGGACTCTGCAAAGACACACATCTCTTTATATTCTCTCTGCCAGTATTTTGTACTTTTGTAAGGCATATTAGTCCAGGTGAACAAGATACTATTTTGGCAAGCATGCCATCATCAATGAGAAGGTATGGAATCCATCATGTAGAGGAATGTCACTGTCCTAGCAAACCCCATGTCCGCTGCTCCATCCTTACATATGGGAATGGCTATGGGGATTTATGTTTCTATAACTTTACAATCCACAATCAGCATTCAAGTGTACAGTCTCAATTTAGGATTTGTCTGGTATTATCAAAATTCACCAACCCTGACAGAATATGGCTTATACTTATGATTGAAGTTTACTTTAAGAAATATAAATAGAAAATAAACAGAAAAAAAGCCAAGATTTCCTTTTCCATTTTTTTTTTTAAATTGAAGGCTTAAAGCTCTGATACCAATCAGTGTTTGATAAACAGAAATGGCAGTAGGGAAACTTCCAATAATGGACATAAAATCCATCAACACACAACTATATTAAATTACTCATTTTATTGCCCTGTCTTTGCAATGTTTAAGTAAATGTTGGGCTTGTCAAAGAAAATGTTGACAAGAAATAGGACAGCAATTAAGAGAGGCTTTCTCTCCTTTCTTATTTCTCAGATGTGTAACCAAACCAAAAACATTCCCTCCGATTTCTTACTGATAAAATCCTTGCCCCAGTATTCGAAACATCAAGGCATAATATTACATGTTCAATGAGAGGAACAGAAGTTACTGGAACATCACTTGCTCTTCTAATAAAAGTGCGCAAGCATCACTGGCTCTTACCTTTAACTTTAAATATGATCATGAAATCTGGGATTGTGATAATGAGCTGACAGAAGACAGAGAGACTCAACAGCAGAAGGAAATCAGAAGTAACATGTTGTGTCAGGGATAGCATCACTGAATAGTTGAAAGCAATGTCTACAAACATACACCTTTGATTATTTAGAGAAAGACAAATAAGCTACAGAGATAATAAAGCTTTTTTCTTAATTTCAACAAGAAAAATTCATCCTTTACTTACTACTTGACTACCGATATATGCCTCATTAAAAAGATATTAACTTCCCTGACAACATTGATCTTACTAGTTGGCAATATCATTTCCTTCTTAAAAATATATTTTATAAGCTGTAAGTAGTTGTACAAAGGAGTTACCATTCATCGGGAATTGGTCTAAAAGTTCTCAAAAGCGTATGTGGATATGAATTTCAGTTCACAAGTTACACTATTATTATTTAGTTGACTGGAAGACAGGATAAAGAATGCATTTTGACTTTCCCAGTGAAGTGTTTCATGTAGTTGTACAATCCTATGTCATGCTAAGCTATATAGAGAGTAAGGGAAACTCCACTCAATCCCTATTGGCCCACTGTGTTTGGATAGAATTTATACCCCTCAATATGGTCTCTCTGATTCCAGGGGAATCCTCACCCACACAGCCTGCATGGACCTGATGAGCGTCCCTAGGTTTACATTTGTCAAGCTGTCTACCACAGTAATTATTCGTGAGTCTTGAAACCTCCCAATGGAGCTTTGAAGAAGCAAGATATTGGATGCTGGTTCTTTCTACCACTTGAAACACAAATCTCTATGTCTTTACTGACTTCTCCCTTGCTCCTTCCCAGTCACTTCTCCATGGAAAGATATGATTAAACAGAAATCTTTCCTCTGTGACATTAAAGGACTTCATGTTTGTTTAAAAATCCCATTGTCAACTACTCAATTAACATCCACAAAAATAAGACTCCCTCAGATTTAAACATTAAGCTTTAAAATTAAAGCCATGCCTTGGGGTATAGGTTAGTAACAGTTTTGCCTTGTATTCATAAGATAACATTGGATAGAGGGTTGAATAAGCAACAATGCTTATCCTGACCTCCAAATTTACTGAGCTCATTATTCTCTCTTTAAAAAAAAAAGCGTGGCTTAAGCCTTCAGGGTGCTTAATTTATTGTGTGCTAGGTGCTGTTTTCTACATTTTCAGTACTAAAGTCAGTTAACTCCCTTTACCTATCTTGGTAGCAACACTGACATATATTTTGCAATCTATAAATATTTCTTGATTAAATAAGTTAAATAGAATTTGAGAAATATGGGAATGTAGGCAATACTTTTAAATCATGCAAACTACCACTACTCATGTGAAAATATGATTTACATATTGTTGTAAATCCTCTAGTACTTTTATGCAAAGGTTTTTTTTTCATTCCATAATTATCATACTAACTATAAAATTTCATCCTATGTTTCTCCCAACTGTACATTATACAACAATCATTTTTCAATGTTATTACAGGTCTTCATAAAGTTATTTTGCAGTAGTTATATGAATTCCATTGATCTATGTACAAGAATGTGTGCAAACACTCCCTGAAGGTATGAAATTAAATATGTATCTATTCTTTTAAATTTTATCTTAAATGTATCACTTCTTTTTTTTTTTTTTTTTTTTTTTTTTTTTTGGCCAGTGCTGGGCCTTGGACTCAGGGCCTGAGCACTGTCCCTGGCTTCTTCCCGCTCAAGGCTAGCACTCTGCCACTTGAGCCACAGCGCCGCTTCTGGCCGTTTTCTGTATATGTGGTGCTGGGGAATCGAACCTAGGGCCTCGTGTATCTGAGGCAGGCACTCTTTGCCACTAGGCTATATCCCCAGCCCCTGTATCACTTCTTATACAGAAATATTTCTCAAACATACAAGAATATTTCTTTATCTCTATTCATAGTTGGCTTCGTTAAATTAAATGTTATGATATCTGAAAGATCAAGAATTCAAAGAAAAGAGAAATCTGTGTTTTTGTTGGACAGAGAAGATCAGGAGAGTTATCATGAAGCTAAAAAAAAAGCATGGTAGATTAAGGGGAAGAGCAAAGGGAAGACTCAAGAAAGACAGTATGGTAAGCAAGGCTGTGCTCTCTCCCTGGAGCTAAGTCTAACATGGGGAAAATGAGTTTCTCATTCATCTAAACATTGCTCATACTCCCGGATACTTGAATTTTAACTGACATCAAAGATATAAAAAAAAAGACAGCTCAAGTAATAAGGTGTCAGAATATGCACCAGTTCTAAATTCCAGCTGTCCTATCCTTTAATAGATTTGCAATAACACATACAATGAATTTGCTTTGGTGACATATTCAGAGGTAACCTATAAATAAATCGTAATATGTCACCAAATAAGAGGTTATTGGTGAAAAGAATATATAAACAAGGCCTTAAATTACTTTTTCCCATGAACTAGAATGACTATGTGGATGGATTACAAAGTCACAACTGTTGGGACTTCTCTCTAAGAAGGTGTAGAATAACAAGAACAACTACAAAAGCAATACTTGCAAAACTGGTGTAAATGAACTGAACAACTCATGGGGGAATGAGGGAGGAGGTAACAAAAAGTACAAGAAATGTATCCAATGCTTAACATATGAAACTGTAACCTCTCTGTACATCAGTTTGACAATAAAAAATTGAAAAAAAGAATAAAATCATTTCTACATTGTATCAAATATTTGAAAATATTAAATATGCTTGTATTGCAACCCAGGCTCTAAGCTACTCATTTGCAGATCAGATTTCTAAGTGGTTATATAGGACTCTACTAGTTTTAGGTCCACCTGTCCTATTTCTAGACAATGACTTGAAATCACCTGGATTCTTGGCAAACCAATAAATGGAGACTGAACAGTTTTAGGCAAACATGCCAATAAAAATAAAAATAAGTCGGAAAATCCAGAAGAAGCAAAACAAAAGCATCTTTGAAAGTTTTCTGTGATTTATCCTGAAGAAAATAGTCTTTCAGAAATCCATGTTTTTCTTCCATCATGTGAAAAAAGATTTCACAAATATGCTTGTAGCAGTAGCCTAAGGATTCAAAGACCACTGGCAGCATTGCAATACAGAGTAAGAAACAGAAGCAATGACATTTGGATTTTTTCCAATAAACTCTCTTACCCATTCAGACATAGTGTGAGTTATTCTGCTGTGGTGAATTGAACAGGAGATTTTTTCCCTGCCTTCAGGCTTTCAAGGGAAATGGACCCTGGGATTATGAATGCTGTAAAAATAGAGGATGCCTGGAATGGCACTGTATTTTCATGTGTCTGCATTGGCAGATGGCATCCTATAGAAATCCTGCCACATGTTTTAGTTCTGTTCTTCCTTTAGGCTCTCTCATTCAATGATGAGTCTGGAAATGGATTGCTAGAAACAAGCCTAACATATCTGTGGAGTAATGTTATGAACATTTTATAGAGATTGAGACTTGAATGATAGGGACATGAGTAAACCACATAGCATTCAACTCAGAAGATATTTTGGTCATTATTGCAGGTAGCTCATTATAATTACAACATATGAGGCAAATGTGAATATCTGTTTCTACAAGTCAGAGAGTAATCTATTCTAATTCTGTTAAGATGTTAATGGTTGGTGGAGGACACAAATACCAGCAGTTGTCTTTCCTTCATTGGCTATCATTCCTCTGGTAATCATACTCTCATTCCTGACAAAGCTAAATTCTTCCCTAACCCCTGAAATGCAGTATCTACAAATGAGAAAAACGAGTTTAATGACAATCTTTGAAGAATATAAGAATTTCAGGTCTCTGTTGTAAAAAGCAATCCTTCCAAGTAATTGAAAACCTTTAATATTTCCAAATCTTCGTCTCTTTGGGGGTTAAATGAGGACAAGAAAACTCTTACCTGGGTCCACTGAAGATTAAAAGATGAGGTCCCTTTAGTGCAGTGTCAGGAGCACATGCTGAAGCAGCACCATGTCTAATTCTGTCTGGGCCTTCTCTTCATTGTGGCATCATGTCCAGCAGGCGCAGCCACAAGCAAGGCCATCAGAGCAGTCATTTTAAACAGGACAAATTCAATAAGCTAGCTGTGTATTTATTCATTGTACGTCTTGGTGTATATAGAGGAGTGATGGGGGAATTTGTTGGGACAAATGGAGCAGATGGAGAGGCAGTGGCACTAGGAACTGGAGCCATACATTTGTATCCAGTGAACAGCCAACCAAGGAAATAAACTAATAAAGACAATGAAACAACTGCTACCTCTTGTTTATTAATTTAATCAGGAGATATATTCTCCCTCACATCATCTTACTCTGTAGTAGACTATCTTTAAAACAGAAGAAAAGTAAGAAAAATAATAAAACAAAAATTCAAAATAAAGCAAAATCACACTTGATCCCGGACCTCCTCCAGCTACAATCTACTTTCTTTCTCCTTTTTACTTCCTTATCTTTCACTTTCAGTTTGTTTTCTGTTGTAACCACTCCAACAAAGTAGGTGAGAGTCCAAGAAAGGAAATGGCACCATCAGAATCAGGGCAACCAATATCCAGACTTGACTACTGACAGCATGAAGATATAAATGATTTGTTCATTTTTAGTAAAAGTAGATGAAGAGACTAAATTATTAAACTTATGTATTCTTTAAATATTCTCTGATATAAGATTTCCCTCTGTAATGTCTCTGTTTAATAAATAATAGAAAACAAATTACAAAATGTGTGTGTAATGTATTCAGAACTGGAGGCAAAGTTTGTATATCATAATTCAGCTACTATTCCTTAATTCAAATGCTTCTTTCTACCCATCATGGAACCATAGACCAACATACAGGAAGATAAATTAAAATTCAGTTGTACTGGGCTGGGGATATGGCCTAGTGGCAAGAGTGCTTGCCTCGTATACATGAGGCCCTGGGTTCGATTCCCCAGCACCACATATACAGAAAATGGCCAGAAGGGGCGCTGTGGCTCAAGTGGCAGAGTGCTAGCCTTGAGCAAGAAGAAGCCAGGGACAGTGCTCAGGCCCTGAGTCCAAAGCCCCAGGACTGCCCAAAAAAAAAAAAAAAAAAAATTCAGTTGTATTTACATTTTCTATTTTATTGATGCTGCTCAAATAGCAAATAATCAATTAAGTATATGATGATAACAAATTAGCTGTTCTGTCAACTTCTACCGTATCCAAGGAAATCAAGATATTCAAATAAATGCCCAACAAATAGAAATGTGCCTATGTATCTAAGATCAAGTGAAATGCAATGATGTCTTATTGCCTTACAACTAATTATAATGTCATTTCCTATTAGCAGCTCAGACTAGTAGAGTTCCTCTAAACAAGAGTCATGGGAACTGAGGGGAAATTTCAGATAACTTTATCTGTCCATTGCATTGTATCATATCTTTAAATGACAAAATTCTATAAATAGTGCTGTGAAATTCAAGTCATATTGAATAATGAGAGGATGTTCCTTACAAAAACTGCTATATTGCTCATTGTTTCTATATAAGAGGAAAAATATGCCTATGTGTCTTTTATTTGGAAGGATACAGGATTTTGAAACTTAGCATTTGAAATAGTTTGGACCTTTTAAACAACATACTAAGCCTATAATGATATAGTCCAACTGTCACTGACTGTAGGCCAGAAATACTGGGAAAGAGGACAAGCACTTAGCTCAGAAAACAGGCTTTAAAGCCATACCACCAGCTGCCTATATGTTTGTGTCCCAAGCAATTCCAACCTTTCAGTTCTACTGCAATTTCCAAAGAGGAAGCTGAAAACCATTCATCCAGCTCATACTGGGCTCTGAAATGAAACCCAATTTCCTTTCCTACATGAGCATGCCTATCCTGGAGGGATTCAAGCACAGCACTCAACTCCTCCCCTTGAACTTTCCCATGTGACTAGCAAGCTTTTCCCACATGAGGTGTTAAAACTATAGCATGTATGCATCAACTTCCAGACTCTGTGTGGACCTAATAGAGAATAGGAATGAAGAGTAGCATGTGATTTCTCTCCATTTTTTTGGACCTAGAAAATCTCTTGGTCTGTCCTTGAATCTGAAAACAATTTGAATCTCCAAAATTCCATTTGAGGGCTGGAAAGTAAGAACTGATGGCCAGGGTTCAACATGGAAATCACAGATATTTATAGAATCCTTCCATCTACCAGTTTCCTGAAATCATTTTTCTTGTACTTATAATACCTATTCTATTACCCTATGTAATATTATTTCCAGTAGTAGACATGCAAAGTTTGAAATATTTATTAGAGTTCTTTCCAGAGTGTAGAAGGTTAGAACAGGCCAATAATATGGATACTATAATAACATGGATCACATTTAGACTTTAATTTGACCTTTTGTGTTCAAGTAAAGATCTGAATATAGCTCTTTATTTCTCTGCGTTCTACAATGGTGCTTTGTAACAGGAAGAAAATGACATGAAGTCACTTAAACTGACATATGAAATTTACCCAATAGGTTGCCAGAATATCTTTCCATATGTATGGCATTTCTCTCCAATCTACAACAAACTACATACTTTAATATCCAGTAATATTTGTTTCCTACTTTTCTGCATTTATTAGTTTATCCCTTTTATGCCAAAGTCCTTGGCATTATAACAGATATTTGCTCTATTGTTTATCAATAATGCTTGAAATCTATAGAGAGAAAAGGTTATCAACTTTAAACAAATACAGATATTTCAAAAGACCATAGTACAACAAAACTTTAACACAAGACATATACACGTATATTTTTGCATTAAAAAGCCTCGATAATGGACAAGGAAAAAAAGACAAGAAGAAGAAAAGGAGGGAAGCTGGCTATAAATTCAGGAAAGACATATTTAGCACTGATTTAGAAGAGAATAGATCTGCCTATTTATAAGCCAAACAAAGGAAAGAACAATTGTTTTGTACCTAAGATAAATAAATTATTGTTATAAAACATATCAAATGTCTTTCAGCAGAATTGACATTGGTCAATTAAAACTAACATGTCTATTTTGGTAAACATTCTGAATAAAATTCAATGAATGAAGGTACCTTGTCTTCCTTCTTTATAGATCATGTGGTACTTTTTGTGATGATTGACAGACTCTCTGGGAATGACAGACATTTCTACCCTGGCTGCAGTTCTCATCTAGAATTTAAGAAGGATGTCAGAAAAGTGAAAACTTCAAGAGTTGTTCAAAGTATGCTATGGAATTTAAAGAAAAACACTATCATGTGACTGAAGTGACATTCTCTTTTAACCATTAGACTACTTATCCCTCTTTATTTCAGTATCAGTAAACACTGTTGTATACCTAGTATATGACAAGTTTTGCTCTATGATATAAGCACATGAACATAATAAAATAAGAAATAGAAAGAAGAAAGCTTCAATTTTTAAAACATGATTGCTAGTATGAGAAAGGAGAAAATACAGATGATCAAAATGCAGTTTTGAAAGGGTCTATGAGACATATAATTATCAGAACAGGACCACAGCACTAAGATTGTTTCAAACATCTTTTTTGTAAGTAGAGTTATTTAAATTGTTACTAGTTCCTGGGAATTGTCAACTGAGATCATCAAAGCCTCTCAGCTTTCTTAACCCCTCCCCACCAAAAAAATTTTAGATAGTAATTGAAAAATCTACAGTTTAATTCTAAATATTTATTAATGAACTGTGGAACACTGAGCAGTTCACATTTCTAGGAACATACTAATGGGGATTCTGACACAAATGAAGGTCTTGATATTGCCAACTGCAATTCAGATTTCTATAACTGTAGGATATTTGAGTAAGAAGAATGATGAAATGGGAGCAGGATGTTTTTCAAAATGAGACAACCATGTTGTTTCTTCTCAACTTCATAGTGCATTGAAATGGATTGACATATATTATTTTGAGAATCTTTATTTTTTTTTATTTTTTTATTTTTTTGCCATTCCTGGGCCTTGGACTCAGGGCTTGAGCACTGTCCCTAGCTTCTTTTTGCTCAAGGCTAGCACTCTAACACATGAGCCACAGAGCCACTTCCGGCCATTTTCTATATATTTGGTGCTGGGGTATCGAACCCAGGGCTTCATGTATAGGAGGCAAGCACCCTTGCCAGTAGGCCATATTCTCAGCCCGAGAATCTTTATTTTTATTGAGAGTTCTTATTTTACAATCTTCTGAGGTCTTTCTAAGATGCATAATGCAATGTTTATAACCACACACCTAACCACCTTCTTTGGAAAGCTCCTGACTTCCTGTCAGACAAGAGTGCAGACTGGAACTGTGTATGTGTGTGTGTGTGTGTGTGTGTGTGTGTGTGTGTGTGTGTGTGTGTGTGTGTGTGTCTTTTATTAAGTCAAGCTTCCATAGCAGCTAGAGAACTCTGAAGCATAAGGTGGATGGTCCAAAGAAGTTTCAGTGAGTTGGAAAACTGAAAAAGAACATCAAATTTAAGATTGACTCCAGAAAGAGAGAAAAAGAGAGAGAAAAAAGTTTACAAGATTTACAAAAGACCTACTAGGTTCTCTTTAAGGATCTTCCATTTGATCAAGGAATGTGTATTTATAAACTACCTTTTCCTCCACATTATGTTTCAAATAGCATATATAAAAAGAGTTTTAAAAAGTCAGGGTTGCATAATTTTACCATTCATTCTAACAAAAATCAGGTTTCATATATTTGAACTTCTCTTTTTTCTTTTGGTTGGTCATGGGGCTTGAACTCTGGTCCTGGGCACTGTCCCTGAGCTCTTCAGCTCAGGGTTAGTGCTCTTCCACTTGAGCCACAGAGCCACTTCCAATTTTCTGCTAGTTAATTGGAGAAAAGAGTCTCAGGGAATTTCCTGCCCCAGCTGGCTTTGAACCATGATCCATATATCTCATCCTCCTGAGTAGATAGGATTATAAGTGCGAGCCTCTGGCTCCAAGCTTATTTGAACATTTTTATGAGCGCAAATTAAAAAGCAATTCTCTTGGGATATATTTATCACTATAAGAATTAGACAAAAATCACCACTGCAAAAATGATTTTACATATACAGGATCCCATGTGTATGCTTTGGTCATTATGGATGTAAATATATGTGCATACATTCATATACTCATTTTTTACACTTTTTGTTTAGACAATATTAAACAGTAAAGTATAAAATCTTTAACATATGTTTTGATAAATTTTCACGTGTGTGTACCTTATGTAATTACCTCTCAGGTTAAGACATATAGTTTTACAGTTTATGGTAGAATTTTATTTACTGTTCTTGGCCTTCTTTCAATTTTAAAAGAGAAAACATGATTCTTACTTTTCTGTATTCTTAGAAGATACACGAAATATATCTTAAAAATCTTACGTTGCTTATCAGCATAAAATACGATGGTGCAGATAATGTATCTTATTTACAACCAGTTTTTGTGAGCGTCTAACAAGGGCATTTATAAAAACAATATAATTCTAGAATTTAGATCAAGATCTGCCAATTACTACCTGTAATTTGAATGATATATTTTCTTTAAATGTCATAATCTGAATAATAATGAGGTACTGATCTTAGCATATATACTTCACAGGAAAATTATGTAAAGCCAATGAGAAAATTCTTACAGTAATACATTGCAAATTGCCAGAAATTCTCTAAAGCAGAATATTTCTTTGTCTAATCAAAAAATCAGTATGGAATGTTGTAAAATATACTGTTATATTCCCAAAGGAAGTATTTCTTATGCTTTGTTTTGGAGATCAGTGGACTATTTTTTTCTAATAATCAACTCTTTATACTTCATTTACTGTTATTCAGTTTCATTCTTCTAACAAATATCTTCCAAGTAAATTATCTCCTCTTCAGTATGTGTGCTTCCCTGGGGTTTGTACTGCACCAATGATTATATGTGCTGAATTAGAAAGATAATTTATTGTGGAAATAAGACCATCATGCAGGGGTATCTGTTACAAGGAAATAATAAGCATCTTGCAATCTATAAATAAAAGTCCCATGAAAAACAAAGTTGACCAATCTTTCAAATTCAAACTTGTAAACAGAAAATTCTTGAATAATTTTTGTAAATACTCTTTAATTTAAATACCTCAAGTGGTGATTTTGTATAAATCCCTATTTTAATCTGTGTGATATCTCAATAGACAACCCCAATAGTTTTTCTATTCTCGTTTTCTTGTATGCTTGAATATGCTAAAAAATGAAAAGAAAAGAAAAAGAAAAGGGAAACACTTTATAAATTGTTTATGCCTTTGGACATCTCTTTTCCACCTAAAATAAAATCTATGTAAAGAAAATTTGAGAATAAGTATGAGTCAAATTATATTGCTCTGTGCTTGAACAGAATGTTTTTCATCTGCTTTCTTAGAGAAAATATAAACAGGAAGTATATGTCAGTTTTAATATACAGTGACTAGAGTTAGCAAATATTTGTTTTCACATTTTTTTTTTTTTTTTTGGCCAGTCCTGGGCCTTGGACTCAGGGCCTGAGCACTGTCCCTGGCTTCTTCCCGCTCAAGGCTAGCACTCTGCCACTTGAGCCACAGCGCCGCTTCTGGCCGTTTTCTGTATATGTGGTGCTGGGGAATCGAACCTAGGGCCTCGTGTATCCGAGGCAGGCACTCTTGCCACTAGGCTATATCCCCAGCCCTTGTTTTCACATTTTTAAGGGAGTTAATACAAGCTAGGAACTAATCTTTAATACTTTAGATACAATCCATCCCTGAACATAACATCTTGCTCAGAAATCTTGACTTTCTGAACCGTTTGCAAGAACATTGGGAAAAAGTGTAATTTTTTAAAAAGCTATACAAAATAGAAGAAAAATAAAGCCTTCCCAGACATTGCATGGTATGGAAAGAAAAATTGTCATTTGAGCTGACTCTAAATGCTTACTCTGTCACTTAACATTTCTACAAAATGGAACAAGTTTCTAAAATTCTCGAAGGCTTCCTTTTCTCTAACCCACTCAAAGATGCTTTCTGCTACTAGAAATAGAGCACCAACTAAAAGTAGCTGCACTAAGAAAAAATTTTATTTATTTTTGTTTCATATAACAAGATATTTGAGGAGGGGAATCTTAGAGATGGCTGGGTGCTTTGGTCTGTATGTCTCCATCATTATGTCCCTAGACTTTTCTCAGCTCTCTCATTTCAATCATTTTTATGTCAATGTGGCCCTGAGAAGAATGTAACAACTGTTGTGTCATATATTCACGGGAAAGCAAAGAACAATGGCTACACATTCATATTGAAGGTTTTTGTTTTTCAGTCCTAGGAAGAGACATTCTCAGAATTCCAAAGGAGAGAATGAGGTCACATGTCTATAGCTAACCCGAGGCATTGTGGGTAAGGGTCTGCTATTTGTAGGGTGTTTTTTGTTTTTTTCTTTTCTTTTCTTTTCTTTCTTTCTTTTTTTTTTTTTTTTTTTTTGTTGTTGTTATAATGGAAACTCTGCCTGTAGAT
Source organism: Perognathus longimembris pacificus (assembly GCF_023159225.1). Lineage (NCBI taxonomy): Eukaryota > Metazoa > Chordata > Mammalia > Rodentia > Heteromyidae > Perognathus > Perognathus longimembris. Next base: position 47,801,051 of record NC_063174.1, on the reverse strand, counting down.
CAAAGTTTGGAAAGTTGGCCATGATTGACTGCCACAACTAAAGTTTGTGGCTATCAAGTTCCCCATTTTTACAGAATGAATAATATGGGCTCAAACACATTCTGTCACCATATTTAAACTACAGTAAATATATCAGTGTAAGCACATTTATCTATTTAGTCTTTCAGAAGTACAATTACAAACTCCCACTCCAAAAATTAATTTGGTCCTATAGACAAGTGACTTTAAATACAAAAGAAATGGAAGTGGAGGGCTGGGGATATAGCCTAGTGGCAAGAGTGCCTGCCTCGGATACACGAGGCCCTAGGTTCGATTCCCCAGCACCACATATACAGAAAACGGCCAGAAGTGGCGCTGTGGCTCAAGTGGCAGAGTGCTAGCCTTGAGCGGGAAGAAGCCAGGGACAGTGCTCAGGCCCTGAGTCCAAGGCCCAGGACTGGCCAAAAAAAAAAAAAAAAAAAAAAAAAAAAAGAAATGGAAGTGGAGGTGTAGCTTACTGAGGTGGTTCCTATTTGATGGAGCATAGGTTCTCTTAGTTGTCTGAAGACAACTCTCACAGAAAATAAATTTTGTTCCTCAGCAAAAAATCCTCAGACCATATTACTATTAAGCAATAAATGAGTTAGTGTGGCTTTTAGGGTTAGAGTTTATCTGAGTGGAAAATATGGGATGCCATGTATATATATACATATATTTTTTTTTACTATAACTACATCTATCAGTCTTCACTAGTTCTCTGCCAATGCTTTTAGAAAGTGACTTCTAAAGACATTTAATTCATGAGATATTTATTGGACAAAATTTACATACAGAATTAATGCTGTTACTCAGGGGCAAAGATGGATTCAGAACACTCCCAAATTGAAAGTGTTTCCATAGACAAAATACAACTGAACAAAGTAAGATGACTGGAAATGCACTATTCACTGTTGGAGTGAGTAATCAGAATCCCTGGGGAGACTGGAGAAATGTTCCCCATTTACAAGTCAAAGGCATCCCAAATTAGGCTTGGAAGGCAGAGGCAGACTAACACAGTAAAAATGGGAGAGAAAAAGTAATAAGCAGAGACATAAAAAAAAGATGTTGTAAACAGTAGCAAAGCAAGTTTAAAATAACAGCTTAGATATTTGAATTTTCTTTTTTTCTTATAGAGGATTGTTTACTTCATTGCAAAGAATGTCACATTTGAAGTTGCAGAAACTTATTTATGTTTAGATGTTACATTACAATATGAAAAATTATATAATGTTTTATGTCCTACCTAGTTTTAACTTATATGGACTGTTTAACCATAAATTTCCAAAAGCATAATGTAGTAATATTTCTACTTTAGTATTTGTCAAACTTTTCATTCTCCTCTCAAAATGAATATTAGAATTAAAAACACACATAAGACATAATGTTCAGAAATACAACAATAGAAAGATATGTACTTGAGATTTGGTAATTACAAATTTATATACATATACGTATACACACACACACACACAAACATATTTCAATGACCTATATAACACATTCAACCCCATCTTTATGAGACTAAAACAAAAACACTTGGCAAATAAGCTTATGAGTGTTAAATGTGAGCACGGCTTGATTTATCAAAATATTGGCAACCCACAGTAAAAATATATTTGAATGCTATGAATAATGAGATTTTATACATCTATCAAAATATTCCTGAAGAGTCCAAACATAAAGTTTTCTTTCTCTGTAGTTTGTGAACTTAATATTTTCTGTTACTTTGGTAGACGAAGAACTTTATTTGTGAAAGAATAATGATAGAGTTGTATCTTTACCTGTGAAGACAAATGCTCATGAGTAATTGTGAGTATTCAGGAATATCTAAAAGTAGATTTATTACTAACCTGATAAAAATTCTGCTGAAAAAATTGAAATTAAGACTTTCCATTTTCCTTTTTCTGTTTTACTATACTGATGCTTTACTTTATTTTGCATTTGTGTTTAAGTAAAATCCACCTGTGGTTAAATAGTATCCACAAATGACAACTTACTTTTTGTTCCCATATAAACATATGGTCAGAATTCTTATCACACAGAGAAAGCAATGTAATATACAAATGAAAACATTGTTTCTAGCTGGCTATCATGTTTGAAACATTTAAAGATTTTTATTAATGTTTATCTTACTTAACTGAAACTTCATATTTTGGGTTTTTTTTGGCCAGTCCTGGGCCTTGGGCTACAGGGCCTGAGCACTGTCCCTGGCTTCTTCCCGCTCAAGGCTAGCACTCTGCCACTTGAGCCACAGCGCCACTTCTGGCCATTTTCTGTATATGTGGTGCTGGGGAATTGAACCCAGGGCCTCATGTATACAAGTCAAGCACTCTTGCCACTAGGCCATATCCCCAGCCCCGAAATTTCATATTTTGAAGGGTGACTTTGGCTGGATACTTAAAGTATCTGAGGATTTTAGAGGGCAGCCTAATCTGGCCAGAGCACAAGAACAAGTAAAAGAAATAAGAAATTACATTATTATATTTGAATTGAATAGATGTTGGAAATGACTTTATTTCTCTTTTACATTCACCTATTACATATATTTGCTCCTAAATACAATGGAAACCAAGACATAATTTTGTGCATTAGTAAGTTTGGAGGTTTAGAATTACATCAAAATTATAAATGGGTCTACCACTTAATAGATTTCATGTGGAATACATCTATTTTACTGATAAATATTCCTTTTCTCTGATTTCCTTTTCCTAGCTGAAGGCACCTTCATTTCATACCCTAGGTAATCCATGCCCTACCTCTCCAATACACTATGAAATTAATACTTGGGTTCTGCAGGTCTAATTCCAAGAGGATATTAGGATGCCTTTCTTACTAACCCTTTCCAGAGTGTCTAAGTGACTGTAGTGGCCATAGCAACATAAAGGAACCTCATCCCTGACCCTCTGTTTCTTGAGTTTTCACACCTGCACTCAGATCACATGTATAAGTCAAAATTATCCCATTTTCTGAAAACTATCTAAATCAGAGGAATTCAGACTCTAATGAAATCTGATCAAGATGGAACACATTTTCATGAGAAACACAGATCCATTTTTACTTGATTATTTTCTTATTTCTATGAATGGTCTCTAACTCATTTCTAATAGAATTTATGTTCGAATAAAGTCAGTTTTTCCTCTTGAAAATCTGCCAGCATCTCCGTTACTTCAACGCATCTTTGTTCATATTAAGAAGATAAAACATCACTTGTTTTTTTCAAATAAATACTACTAATAAAATAAATCATCTGAAAATCTAGGTGTAAAAGGCCCTATAGTCATTACTTCTTGGGAAAATATGTTTGCTCTGGCAAAGCTTGCATCCGTTCTCAGTTCTTAGGTCATTCTCAGATAGATAGTAGCATTAAAAACTATTTTCTACATAGAGGGAGAATGTTTTGCTTGGCAAGAGCTAACAGATACATACAGGATGTAGAAAGTAAACAGTAGTGCAACTAGAGAATAGCACCTGGAGGAGAGGTGCCGCCTCTACTCTCAAGAGAATCCACAGCTGCTGCTTCAGTGACTTCAAACTGTAGAGGGAACAGGGGAGATTGACCTCACACACAGCCTGGTTTCCCATGGCAGAGGTTATAACACACCGAACCACCTGAAAAAATAAACTCCAGCAAGGTGTATGTATTTTTATCAATGGCAGAAAGATATTTTAACATGAAACCTGCCCCCCCCCCCCCAAAAAAAAGAGGAAAATTTTCTGAGGAGAGTTTTCAAATGAAGACAATGAAGAGTGAGAGATGTTGGCGTAATCGGAAGTACTGGCTATATGACAAAGGGACATACTATAAGTATATGCTTCATGAAATATCCCACCTTCACTTTTTTGTTTCCAACTTCCTCCTTTCATTTTTCCTTCCTTCCTTTCTTCTTTCTTTCCTTCTTCTCTTCCTCCCTCTATTCTTTTGTTCTTCCTTCCTTCCTTCCTTCTTTCCTTCTTTCCTTTCCTCCCTCCCTCCCTCCCTCCCTCCTTCTTTCCTTCCTTCCTTCCTTCCTTCCTTCCTTCCTTCCTTCCTTCCTTCCTTCCTTCCTTCTTTCCATTATTTTATCTGGCATTTGTCCTAAAGTATTCCCTTCCATCCTTCCTTCTCTAAACATAGCAATGATCAATCTGACAACTATACAGAACTCATATTCTAGATTGGTTTGCTGTACTTGCTCTTGTGGAATTTCAATAAGTACCCTAACCAATACAAAGATTCTCTATGAGCCTTTTTATCTGATGTCTCATATTTTCCTTTTACTCTAGTAGCTTATCCTACTATCTTCTGGTATTTTCTATTTTAAGAATCAGCAATTAGGCAGACTTCTAAGGATCGTTACAAATATACAACAATAATCACAGAGACTCCTAGAACCATTTAAACATGACAAAATGAGTCCTTAAAAATGAAAGTATAGGTCAGACTACATTACAGGTTAATTTCACTTTCTAAAGGTTTATTTTTGAAACTTATTACATCAAATCCACTTTCTCTTTTTTTTATGCTCCCCTATGAATGTCTCATTCAGCTCTGAATTTCTAATATCTTAATAGGAGCTAGAACATACTAAATTCTTAATCACTGAATAAAATTAAATAAAAATACATAACATTAAAATATAGTTTTCTTTCTCTTATTAAATAATAGAAATCTTAAATAATAGAAATCACTTTAATAGTAGCTCATAAAAGAAAACTGAATTCTAGATTTGAGTTAATTTTTTTGGCAAGTTGTCTATCTACCTATTTCTTTCATAGAATACACTAAAGAAAATAAGTCTCCTTAAATTCTATATTATTTTTTACATAGACTTAATCAGTAAAGGAGAATGTGTTATTCATACAACTTCAAGGATATAATACAATAAGTTTAGAAAATTATAAGTAGAAGACAAGGAAAAATATACACATGAAAAGTTAATTGAAATTAAAAAAAAAATCACATGTGCCTATGTTCCAAAACTATATAAAAGGAAACTTACCTGTCAGTTTACATACATGAGTGTACTCTGTTCCCTAAGGAGAATTTAGGAAGTGAGTTTTCTTGTACATGCATAGATGGAGGATTCCTTACACAGCCTTTGAGAATGAGTTCACCTTACTTCTGCATCCTGCATACAGCAGCATTCTGCAGCGAGCTTAATGAGAGATAGAGCAGCGAGGGAGAAGGGGCAGGCTACTGGAGGCAGAGGAACAGCATCCTCAAAAATGGAGGAACATTGCATATTCTGGAAAAAGAATAAAAACAACCCTCTGCAGTTTGGACAGATCTACTAAACCAGGAATCAAATTTAGGACAGAGTAGTAAGCCAGGTATGCCTTGTGACAATGTGTTTGTCATGAACAGAGAGTTAAGGCCCATGACTGTTTCACAGGAATTGTTCTCAGCATCGAACCACACACATAATTATACAGAGTATACTGTGAGAGTTCACCCACTGCCAGATTGCTGAAATTAGAGAGACAGTTTCTTGCTAAACTTTTCCCCATTTGCCATCACATTTTCATGCCTTAAAGTCATGACCAAGACATACGTCAGAATCTCCTTTGAAACAAACAACAGCAACAATAAAAACAAAAGTAAAAAAAAAAAAAACCTTACAAGAATAAATATTATATACTCCATTCTATTATCCTGTTCCAACTAACAATGAATTGGAGGGCTGGATTTGCAGGCTGGGTTTATGCAAAATTCAGCCTTGGATCAATTGCATGGAAGTGTATGGCTGTATTATGGAGGCAGAAAAGTACAGGAATCTCAGGCAAATGCACACAACTTAACTGGCACACATACTGAAAGGCTTAAACTGATTTTAAAGCTTATTCCCACCCCTGTGAAAGAACTAGTAATTATGCAAAATTACATGAGACAGGGTCACTGATATCCAGTCACATTAGTGTCCCGACTCAGGAAAATAAACTCTCAATAACCTAGAAGCTGGAAATCTCAATTACCAATTACCAATTTCTGTTGTGGTTTTATTGCTGCCTTCTTCCCTGGCCTTCTTGGTTGTACAAAAGCTCAAATTCCTTTAGGGTGAAGCTCATTGATTTCTGTAACATTACCATGAAGAAGTGACTGGGCTGGGGATACTGGTTCAGTTACTTCACAGAGGTGGGGCCTTGATGAAGTAGCTTAACTATTCTTTGCCTTTGTGCCTTCATTTGTAAAGTGAGAAATAGGACAGCAACTTCCTCATGGGGCTGTTGAAAACGTTAAAAGTTTTAATGCCTTCCAGGTTCTTGGAAGAGTTACTGACATGTCAGAAATCTGCAGAAGGGTCATGTATTTCATCTGGCAATCAAAAAAAAAGTAAAAATATGAATAAAGCCAGTATTGATTTTATGTGACTTTTCAAAAAAATAATTGAACCAAGATGCCACTATATTTTCAAAGCAAAATTAGCCATTTTTAAATGTAATTCATGCAGAAAGCTAAAACTGTATGCATGTTTGGACATTCACACCTTAATTCATGCTTTAATGAATTTAAAAAAAAGACAAGCAAACAAGTCTCTCATTTATTTGTGTATTGCTGTTATAACAAACTAAAGTAAATATATGAAAAGGATTATAACTCCAATGAAAATTTCCCTTTGGAAAGAAAACTGGGTCAATAGAATGTTTATTAACTCCATTAATATGGTAACAAATGTCTTGTGTGTATGTGTGTGCATGTGTGTGTGTATGTGTGTGTATTGAACCCAAGTCCTTTCCTTCAAGTGTTCTACAACCTGATCTATGCCTCTAACCCTTACTTGTTATTGCTTT